>NC_137017.1:23846612-23964112 GCF_032717465.1 Coenobita brevimanus
AACTGCAGGCAACCGGTCACTGGATCCGGTCGCTCCCACAGGTCTTTTGTTGAGGTTATGTTCAAGGTTTGCCTGTGCTGTGACAACGTGGTGCATGAGGTGGGGCCAGTATTCTCGTAGGCTAAGAAAGCTCCCTATCACCTTTTCCTAAGCGATTTTCTTTAGCTTGTTACACTTTACTGTCCTATTCTTTAATATATCAACCCTTGTAACATCGCCATACTTTGCATAAATAACGAACAAACGGACATTAACCAGCCATATCCAAAAATTAATCGCCGAGGAAGAGGTGCTAGGGAACATACCTACCCCACGAATACAAGCCTATGTGTGCTGTGGTATGGTAGGTGCCGCGAAGTGTTGATATACTTGTAATGGATTGTGTGTGAGTTGTTCAGAGCTCCGGGAGAGGTGACGTTCATTAAGGCAGGCAAGTAATTTTCCTTACAAATATTTTCCTGGCACACGATTTTACGCGCAGGTCTCCAAACGAACCGTCTGATGAACAGGGACAAGGAGGGGAGGGGGTGAGAAGGATATAGCCATTGTCAAATCATCAAACCGTCCGGAGAATCGACCTCTAGCTCTTACTTTTGCACGATATCTGCGCTAATCAATGCTCCCCCATCTCCCATGCTCGGTTTCCTAACATCGTATATTCTAGTTATACCCCGTTATATCCTAGCTGCCTCCGCTGGTTCCCCTGCATATACTCTTTGATCAACCAGTATTTACTATTACCACTCAGCGTTCCTTCAACTTTTTGCCTCACTTCCTATTCTGTTTGGCTAAGGGCGAGAATATTCAATGACTCTTTCCAACTCTGTGTCAATATTCCTTTCCCCCCGGTGCTCGGTTTTCGTATCGTATTCCCCTTTTTTTATGCTGGTTTTCGGTGATATACGTATGGTTTTTGTCGCGTTGCAAGACACGAGATATTCAGGGGTGGTCGAATATTGCGCTTCCCTTTCCCTTTGAGCTAGGGAAGTCTCAAGTATTGAAGAAACGGCATACTTTTGTCTACAGTGCATCACTTTCAATTGGTCTCGTTTTCTTCTTGTATTTTTTTTTCTTTTTCTTCTCCTTCCTCTTCTTCTTCTCGTCGTCCTCCTCCTCCTCCTCTTTCTTTTGCCTTTTCTCTTCATCGTCTTTTCTTCTTCTCCTCCTCTTCCTTCTCCTCCTCCTCCTCCTCCCTCTCCTCTTTCTTCTTCTTCTTCTCCTCCTTCTCATTCTCCTCTTCATCCCACAACAAACCAAGCCGTCTCCACAGCACACAAAACCCCACCAAGAGTGTCAAGGAAGGCGCAATATATAGACTACCTCATACATAAGAGATTCAGTACTCCAGATTACGTCTGTTATTTAGAGGGTAAAAAAAAGTATAGTTTCTTTTAGTTTACCCTGGATCATAAAAAACGGTGATTGTACCCGAGTTTTGGTATGTGGTGGTGAAAGATTAAATAAGAGAGAGAGAGAGAGAGAGAGAGAGAGAGAGAGAGAGAGAGAGAGAGAGAGAGAGAGAGAGAGAGAGAGAGAGAGAGTTATTTTTACCTCCATCTCAGGCCTGACAACCCCTCTCTCCCTCTCCCCTTCATCACCACTCAAGTCTGTCACGAAAAAATGAGATGCTGTCTATCTTAAATCCAGTAAGAGTTCCGGAAAGCGATACCAGAAGATCATTAGCTAATCCCTGTTAAGAAACGACTGTGGAGATGCACCGCTATGTGTTTTGTGTTTGATTATTTGGCACGCTGTTAGTACTGGAAGGATTTGACATTTGTGCTAAAAAGATAGAAGGGGCTTTGAGTGTATAGGATGGAGAGAGAGAGAGAGAGAGAGAGAGAGAGAGAGAGAGAGAGAGAGAGAGAGAGAGAGAGAGAGAGAGAGAGAATCAGTCCCACACGCACACTGATTACGAGCCATCTTACACAGGCTGATAGAAAGAGATAAATAGACATATAGATAGATATAGATAGATAGGTAGATGAATGGGAAGATAGATAGATAGATAGATAGATGGACAGACACATAGATAAATTAGATAAACAGATAAAGGTACATAAACAGTCAGATAGACAGACAGGCAGAAAAAAATATCTCCATTACTCCTGCACTGACAACAACCTAAGCACATATTTGGGCACAATGATTAATATAACACTTTTACTAGACAGTCAAGGTAAAATATCACACTGGAAGAGATGGCTTGGATATATTACCGAGATGAGAGTGACCTGGCATGACACGGGTCGCTTAATTCGGTGTGGGGACGATCTTTTCTGGTGGTGGGGTCAGTGAAGGATGTACATTTACCTCTCCCTTGCCAAACGCCTATCCAGGGTTGAATGAAGCCGTGTGGATGAGAGAGAGAGAGAGAGAGAGAGAGAGAGAGAGAGAGAGAGAGAGAGAGAGAGAGAGAGAGAGAGAGAGAGAGAGAGAGAGAGAGCGCTACAGTACCTAGATAGATAGACAAACAGACAGGTAGATAGATAGATAGACCAATAGGCAGATAGATAAGGATTGATGGTGGGTGTATCTGACCTGCTCACACTTCTCCTGGACCAAGTAATATTGTCTAAGGAAAGGAAGCATAGAGTTGGGAAGGAATGCTAGGAGCTGAGTGGCCATTCTTATTGCGGCCACAGCTGTAACAAAAGAATCTGGCGTTAGTTTGATAAGCGAGATAACAGCTGGAAAAAGACTGATATGACTGCCAACCCTTCGACTGTTAGGCTATCTGTCAGCTCAGCAAAATTGTCTGGTGCTAGTTTGTCTGAAATATGAACCTAACAGCGTAACTTACTGTATGTTGAATAAAACTTAGATAACCTTGCCATTTGACCTTAACCTTTGATCGATAGTACTAAAAAGCATTAGGTCGCCCCCTTGGTTGATCCTGCACCCTTCCCCCGAATTTTGTTCAGATGAGATCAAACTCTCTAACCTTCCACCAAGTGTGCTTTAAATCGGATGAAGATTGTTAAGTTGATTTTGCTAGGTCTAACTTAGCTCTTGTCCTCTGCCCGTGAACTCTGAATTATTGTTTAAAAAAATGCTCAGTGCCAACGCTGTTCTACCTCTCCAAATCAGGATAAAGAGGATAAAAAGTGCTTGAATTATTTTACACACACACACACACACACACACACACACACACACACACACACACACACACACACACACACACACACACACACACTTCCTGAGCATAACAACTTGGAGAGCATACACACACACACGCACAAAAAAAGAAGCATTTGATAAACACTGGGATTAAGATTTCACGGTGAATATTTGATGATCAGCGCTTTCTCTTTACCAGATTATTAATTCACTGTGTCGCATTATACATTCATGGCGGAGACACGATGTATATTTCATTCTTGCCCGGGTTATCGCATTGGTTTGAGAATTTGAAATGGCATGAGTATTGCAAGTCAAGAGTCACAGTAGTAAGAATGGGTGTTATGGAATGTATGTTGTTTTGCGTAGGCCATAGTGTGAGGGGTAATGTATAAGCTTTACTGTATAGCTAGTTGTATGGTGTAGTTGTAGCAATGCACTGTCATTCTGGTGTGGCTAAGTCAGATATGTCGCAAGCTCAGCACATTCCTTTACTCTCACACCAGCAGCAGCTCACACTCCATACACATCAGACCTGTACTACTCAGCTCTGTACTCTTGTCAGCCAAAGAAACTCCCAAACACCTCCTCCTAAGCCATTCAGTTTGCTTTTTTTCACCTTGCTTTCCTCTTCTGCGTTATATAGATCATTCTGATATCAAAACATTCTCCATACAAAAAGTGCAACATTATATTAAACAGGTGTATTAAAAAATAAGTTGCTAAGGAAAAGATGCTAGGGAGAAGAAGGGCCCATGTATCTTCTCTCTGAGTTTGCTCTGCCGCCAACATCTGTAACACCTGTAACACCTATGACGACCTTGTAACAACAGCTAAACGAGTAAGTCCATTCACCTCTTTTACCTCCTTCAACCATTTACAACGCTGGGTAGTATCCATATAACCAAACCATACGTGCTCCCTACGTGTCAAGTGGGTTGGTGGAGGGCTAGTGCCCCTCCCTGTAAAACAAATAACTCAGAGTCAAATGGCCACCCCGTACAGGATTATGGCGTCTGGCATAGATAGATAGATAGATGTCGCTGGATTCACAAATGCTTGACCGAAATGTAGCGGGAAAATATGCAAAAATCACCCATAGATAAAATTAATGATAATAATCACCTCAGTCTAAGTCCACTTCCTGTGTCTATCAATCCCCTGATGAAAATAGAGGCAGGAGAGTAGAGCTGCCAGTTAAGCGGTTTTAAAGCTTGATTTGAGATAATACGCTTTTTTCTATGCTTTTTTATTATATTTTAGCAATATTCTGTCAAGCCTAGTTTAGTTCTTATCGATTTTTTTTGTCATGTCTTCAGCGTCTTTCCAGTATCATTTGTGTGCAACTTGAGCAACATCAGTGAATCAGTTTTTAGCAACTCTAAAGGTGAGGTGAACAAATTTTAGCACTTGCCCGTACAAACCAGTCTCGATCCATTTATACCGAATAAAGAAATGAGGCATAAATTTAGGACGAACCAGGGAGGGAAGTTTAGGAGGAGAGGCTGGACTGGTTCATTAAGGGATGGGATGAGGGTGGATTTGGATGCCTTCATTAATTTGGATACTGACCAAGGCAACTCCCCTCCCTTTCCCTCCCTCCCTCCCTGTGTGTGTGTGTGTGTGTGTGTGTGTGTGTGTGTGTGTGTGTGTGTGTGTGTGTGTGTATGTGTGTGTGTGCTATCTTATTCTCCTACTGCTGTGATTAATGTACTGTATTAGTGTTAAGGCTGGACCACTTCGAAGGGACAGAAAGGCCTGTATGGTCCATATACTTATTTAACTCTCTCTCTCTCTCTCTCTCTCTCTCGTTTTTCGCTTCTCTTCTTCGGCTATAGAACGATCAAAGAAGAAATTTTAGAAGAAAGCACAAATGGATAGCAACAGTAGGAAGGCATTTTGAGAATAAAAGATATATACCAGACTTCTGAAGGCCTTTGAGAAGTCTAGTTCATTAACAAAGAGTTTAATAAAATACCCCCCCCCCAAAAAAAAAAAAAAAAAAAAAAAAGGATGGCCCAGATCACCAGTGGAGCGTCCTTGGCTTAACTCATACTGGCGGCCATAAAGAAGGTTTTGAATGGAGTGATGCCTCCAAAACTTTGCTGAGGATAGAATTAAAAGCATTAGAATTACAAGACACTGAATTAGCCGGACGATAGTTGGATTTAGAAACTAATTACCCTTCTCTGGCAAAAAATGAATAAAAACAATAATCCAGAAAAAAGAAGGATGCCAGTTGACAGAGACGAACAAGTTTGAACAAGTGTGGTGTCAGCACGGAATCACAGCCCTTGGAAACAACAGAAAGAACCCCTCCCCTCCCATTACTGTGAACCTTATTAGTACAGCTTTTGAAGAAATTTAATGGGAGGTATGAGGAGGTCGGGAGGAGAGGGGGAGAGATAAAGAGCAGCGCCGAAATCAGGCATGAAAAAGTCCAAAGCGGGAGTGGGCGGGGACGGGGTGTGATGAAATAACTTGCAGTCAAGGAAACCATAATTACTTCGTGAAATAAAAAAATAATGTCTGTGAATCTCCCAATCCTCATTACCGAAATACTTTTAATGTTGCTTCCTGGGAGGGTCAGCAGGCCTTACTAGAGAGACAGGGTCGGAAAAGCTGTGGGAAAAAAGACTGAATGTGTATGCGGAAGGATTAGCTGTAAGAAAACGATCAGGTGTGCTGAAACTCTCTCCAAGGCGGTCAGGGATACAGGTAGAGTGCCGTCCAAGTTGCTCTAGGTCATTTATAAGTTTCCAGAAATATATGAGAAATTTTACGCGATGTTTCCTCTTTGGCGAGAGATTGGCGGTGTGGTGAGATATGAAGGTGGTGTGGTGAGGTGTGGTAGTGATGTCAAGACTATGGGAGTCATGGTGGGGACTGTGGTGGTAATGGGAGTAATGCTGGTGGTGGCATGGTGAAGGGAGGCTGGTGGTGAAGGTGGCCGCAGAGCTATGGAAATTGCTGCATGGAGGTGACAGTCGTCATGGCAGAGCAATGGGAGCTACGGTGGTAGTTCTGGCAGTAAGGGAAGTTATGATGCTGGTTGCAGGGAAATGACAGAAAATCAATCAATCAATCAATCAATCATTTCCTGTGGCACCCTCGGGATGCATAGGGCCTCGATGAACTCACACCACCACATCCTATCTTGTGCTAACTCCTCAAGATCTCCCCAACACTCATCTCCAGCTTCCCGTCTCATTGTCCTCACCCACGTCTCTTTTGGCCTTCCTCTACCTCTCCTACCAGGTGCCACCCACCCTGGTGTACCTCGTACTATTCCCTGTCTCCTATACACATGTCCTAGCCACTTCCATCGTGAGAATCTAACATATTCATCGATCGGCTGCACTCCCGTTATTTCTCTAATTCTACTATTTGGTATCCTTTCCCACCACTTAACTCCTAATATTCTTCTAAGTGCTTTATTTTCAAACACCAAGAATTTATTTTCCATAGTCACTGTGCTGTACCAAGACTCGTGTCCATAAATTAAGATACTCCTAACCATTACCTTATAAAGTTTGATTTTTGTATGCACAGAGAAATTGTTATTATTCCAAATATTTTTAAGCATTCCCATTGCCTGATTAGCCTTCTTTAACCTTTCCTCGAATTCAAAGTTCAAAGAACCATCCTTGGCTAAATAAGTACCTAAATATTTAAACCTATCAACTTGCTTTACAACCATACCTCCAGTTACACATTCCTGCGCATTTTCCATATTCATATTGATTATTTCAGTTTTTCCACAATTAATAACCAAACCCACCTTGCGACCTTCACTCACCAAACAGTCCAACACTCTCTGCATCTCTTCTGGCCCATCACAAATCAAAACTATATCATCTGCATAATCTAAATCCAAAAGTTTCCTGTTCTCCCCAAAGTATACCTGCACCCGTTTCTGTTCCAACACGTTTCATAATGTAATCAATGACCAATATAAATAGTAAAGGCGATAGAACACCACCTTGAATTACTCCGGACTTGACTTCAAACGAATCACTCAGACAACCATCAACCATCACTTTACAAAATGTGTCCTCATGCATGTTCATAATGACCCTCACAAACTCCTCTGGTATTCCATAATGTCTCATGATCTTCCCCATAGACTCTCTCGAAACACTATCAAAAGCCTTTTCAAAATCAACAAAACAAAGACTTAACGGTACTCTCATTTCATTAACTTGCTGCATCAAATGCCTAACTATAAAGATCTGATCATTGCAACCACGTCCCTTTCTAAAACCAGCCTGTTCATCCCTCAGAATACCCTCAACCACCGGCTCCAACCTATTTAACAACACTCTACTGAAAACTTTCAAAGCTATCGGTGACAAAGAGATTCCCCTCCAATTACCACATTCACTCAGGTCTCCTTTCTTCGGAACTTTAACAATTACACCATTCTTCCAAACTGATGGTAGTAACCCCGTCACCCATATCTTATTGAATAGCTTGGTCAAGATCATTATTAATCTATCCCCCTCCACTTTAAACATTTCCGGAAATAAACCATCCTCCCCTGGTGCCTTATTATTCTTTAACTGTTTTACTGCTTTCTCCACTTCTGCAAGCCTCAACTCTCCTGTTTCTATATTTAAATCTTCCTGAGCAGACGGTATATCCTCTTCTGTTGGTACTGGTCTATTAAGAACTGTCTCAAAATGCTCTTTCCATCTATTTTTAATATCTCCATCTTTGGTCAATAAATTTCCTTCCCTGTCTCTAATTGGTATTTCCTTGCGTTTACCTGCATTACCACTCAGTTCTCTAATCGATTCATATGCTATTCTTTGACTCTGTCCATCATTTTTGTTTATTAGGATTTCAGTCTCTGCAACCTTTTCATCCACACATCTTCTTTTATCTCTCCTAGCTAACCTTCTTACTTCTGAATTCAAACTCCAGTAAGCAGCTCTTGCTAATTCAATCTCTCGTTCATCAACGCATTGCATCTCACTCCTCAATTTAGCCTCACCTCTCTTTTTTATCATATCCCACGTTTCCTCTGATATCCATTTCTTTCTCCTGAATCTATATCTCCTTCCAATCGTACATTCAGCAGTCTCATGCAAAACTTTGTTCACATCCTCCCACATCTCATCTACACTTCTCTCCCCCTCTTCCAATGTTTCCAACACCAAAAACCTATTTCTGCATTCTAATCTGAATTCCTCCTTTTCTTCTCTTTCTCTTCTAAGCTTAACAATATCGTATCTACCAACACCAGATTTTTCCTTCTTCTGATTTTTAAGTTTAAACCTTATTTTTGCAATGCTGAGTTGATGGTCACTACCAATATCCGCTCCCCGTTTAACATGAACATCTAGCAGAGAACTTCTATGCCTCCTACTGATAGCGATGTGATCAATCTGATTTTTATATTTTCCACACGGCGACACCCAAGTTGTCTTGTGTATATTGCAATGCTGAAAGAGTGTGCCCCCGATGACTAAGTCATTTGCTAGACAGAAGCTTCCAAACCTCACTCCGTTTTCACTCATCCTACTACCAACTCCCATCTTACCATACATGCCTCAAATCCCTCATTTGAACAACCCATTACTGCATTAAAGTCTCCAACGCAGATCAAAACATCATGTCTAGGTACCCTTCCTACTCCTTCTTGCAACTTTTCATAAAATGTGTCTTTCCTTTCATCGAGTGCATCATTAGTAGGTGCATAACACACAAACAGACTGATGTTCCATTATTTGATTTAAACCGTGCGTATAGCAATCGCTCATCTATAGGATCCCACTCACATAAAGCCTTATTTGCTTTACAACCCAGCAACAATCCTACTCCCTGATAATGCATTCCGTCCTGTCGGCCAGATATCAATAAACGTATACCATCCTCCAAATCCAACTTATCGACTCCAGTTAATCTAGTTTCTGTCAGAGCACAAATATCAAGTCCGTAATTTTGAAAAACCTTCACTAACTCATCGATTTTACCGTCATGATTTAGCGTTCTCACATTCCAGTTACCAATTTTAATTGTATTTTTTGCATTGACAAAGGAATTAGATTGTAACTGAGACAACCGTGAGATTCTTAGCACCCCCTGCCCATTTAAGGGCTGCACGGGACTGGGGGCCATTATTGTTCTTTCAGAGTCCATCAAGGTTTCTTTGGCTAACTTCCTGAACACCTCGCCATTGTGTTGCAGTCGCAGTAGGCAGCTAACTTGCCTGATTGCCCACACCCGAAAGACCCAGCTATGCTGTAGCCAGTCACGTGCCGGCATGCTTCCCAGCCATTTCACTCTCAAGGAGTTCCTCTGCCTGAGAAAGCAACCACCCCCCCTGCTCCCGAGGGCTTTTGATCTGTGTAGGTAGAGGGCGATCACTCCCTCACTAGCCATATACAGTGTATATACAGTGTATAGGCTGCCTTCACCAGATTAAATTTTGTTCACCAAGTGGGTCGGTCAACAGAGTCAATGGTGAGGGCAAACACTGAAATCATCTTACAAGGAGAGTTCAGGGAAGGGGATAAATGAAACTAATGTGTTCCATTTTAGAAGCAGACAGTGAAGGAAGTTTGGAAAGTCGGTAGAATTAGAAGATAAGTAAACAATATACTTGGAAACTGATGGGACAGGCGTAGGTAAAGTGTCAGATTAAGCGAGACAAGTTAAGTAACAATTTGCTGTAGTTCTTTTGTTAGGGATTTGTTTAGGTTCACCTCTTGTTACCTCAGACTCTTTACCTGAGATTTGCAGATACTTTTCGCCCTGGGAGAAGCTAGAAAAATAATCCCTCCACTACGATGTTGATCTGATTTTTATATTTACTACTTCCATACTGTTTTTTCCCCTTGAAGATAGCCATTTCGAAAAAATGGTGTTCCACTAGACACACGTTGCCACTTGAGCACTGATATTCACTGTCCATACTGAATACATCGAGCTGGGGGAAGGGGGGGTTCCTATGATGTCGGTGGATCTTGCTAGCCTGTTTAGAGAAAGTTCATATAATCATCGTCGTCTCTTGCTTTCAAACTCGTATCCTTTTCAACAGCATAATACTTCGACCACCGCCTCCTCACTGTTAAGAATAGGACAAAAAAACACTTTGGATTGAGGACGACTTTTTCACTTTCGTTTTGTCATTTATTTATTTTTCGAGGAGAATCTTTTCGAACTTAAAGATTATATATAACCTTCTTTAATCCCTTCAGAACAAGAAATTAAATATAGACGTTTGGCAGCAGCAAAAATACATTCCACAACACGCCATTGCAGTCAAGGGTTCGTATTCTTAGTAGGCTCCCTAGAACCTTTTCATTAGCTGTTTATTTTTCGTTGTGGTAATTGTGGCTTATGTACGTTATTTATACAGAGTGTGATGATATTGCAAGATTTTAAATAGTACAGACGAGGACGTCAGAAAAGTAAAATTAGCAAACAAATCGATTAGGAGAAGGTGTGAGGGATCTTCCTTACCCGCGAAGAATACGGGTCAAGGAGTCAGAGGTCCGTATTCTCGTCGGTTGAGGAAGCTCCCTAACACCTTTTTCTAAGCGATTTGTTTTGCTAATTACACCTTACAGTCCTCTTCCGTGTTGTATAAATCCTTCCAATATCGCTATACTCAGCATAAACCACATATAAAAGGATATTAACCAGCTATATCCAAAAATAAATCGCTAAGGAGGAAGTGCAGTGCGTGGTATCAAGTGTGGGAGAAGGATGGGGAACTGAGAGGGGAGGGGGGTGAGGAGGAGGAGGGCTGAGAGGGAGGGGAGAGGAGAGAGGAGAGAAGGGCTGGTAAGGAGGGAAAGAAGGAGGTAAATGATGGAAGGGAAGGGTGGGGTGAGAGAAAGGGAGTGGGTGTTGGGAGGATGGGAAGAGGAAGAGAATTACAGGATGAGAAGAGAAAGTGACATGAATGAGGGGAATCATGTGAGGGGAGAGGGAAGGAGAGAGAGGGGAGGAGAGGTAAGGAGGAAAGGGGAAGGGGGGAAGAGGAATGAAGAGAAATGCAAGGAAGGGGAAGAAGTGATGGAAAGGGAGGGAATCAAGTAAGAGAGAGAGAGAGAGGGGGGGGGGTTCCACGCACTCTGAGCCATCCGGAACCTTTCATTAAGTATTTATTGCGCCATATTTCTCACGGGGAGAATGTGGGAGGCAATACACACCCAGCCCCACCCGGAGACCACTGCCCCGGGTTCAGATGCAGTCGGTTAAGGAAGCTCCGTAACACCACTTCCTAACCGAATCATTAAAAAAGAAAAAAAAAGAAAAAAGAAAACTCCCACACCTGAGAATATGGTCAACAGAAAGCAAAAATCAAGATTCATTTATTTATTGCCGTTAAAAGCTGGAGGTCAAAGGCAGAGGGAAAAACTAGGGACGACACAATTGACCCCTTGCGGCCTAAGAATGACACCTAACCCTTGCATTAGAGTGTTAAGACGACATTTTCGTGGAAGCTCCCTAGCACCTATTCTTAATCGATTTATTTTGCTTATTACAGTTTGCTGTCCTCTTCTGTGTTACATGAATCCTTCCAATATCGACAGACTCTGGATAAATGACGTACAAAAGGATATTAACCATCCATATCCAAAAATAAATCGCTAAGGAAGAGGTGCTAGGAAGCCTCTTTACCCTACGAGAATACGAACCTTAGTCTCTCAGAAGGAAATTTTAAGTAAAGTAACGTGATTTTGCCATGACAGTCCACGAGGAAGAGGAAACACCGAAGATAAGAAAAACTGCATGATCGAGATGTATACAGTACTGATGAAAAAAAAAATGCGAAAGATAGTAAGTTGTTTGATGGATGAACGAAATAAAAGAGGCCTTAAAATCATCAAGGTTTCTCATATTAACGTCAAAAATAATAGGTAGTTCGGGAGTCAGGTGCGTCGTTGTCTCCTCCCGTGAATACTGAAGTGACTGATGTGATGGGCGTTGCGAGGACAGAGGGAAAGAGTGAAGGGTGGAGACGTCAGCATATAAGTGGAGATTTCTGAGAAGGAAGAGTTTTGAGGAGCGACAGCTGGAGAGATGTGTTCCCGTCTCGAAGTAAGATTGTGAGAGACTTTTGGATAGTTAGTTAGGGAGAAGTAAACAGCAAATCTATGATAGTAAATGATAAGATAGTCGTTGCAGGCGTGCAGAGAATTCGAAAGGGTTGATGTTCAGAAAATTATGATAACAGGCGATATCGTTACACACACACACACACACACACACACACACACACACACACACACACACACACACACACACACACACACACACACACACACACACATTTACAAAATAAAATGAAGGCAAATCAAACGATGATCAGGGGTCGAAATTGGTCTTCATCGGGAGAGATGCCATTAATAGTGGTCTTTTTGGTCCCCTCTCCTGGGTAGCCAGTGCCATGATAACATTACCGACTCTAACAATCTCAAGTGACCTGTTCGGGATCAATGCACATTTTTAAATCACGTGTTAAGCAGATTTGTAAGTGCTCAGTATAATTTCTAAGTGCTCAGTATATTTACACCTTAACAATCTCAAGTGACCTCTTCGGGATCAATGCACATTTTAAAATCACGTGTTAAGCAGATTTGTAAGTGCTCAGTATAATTGCTAAGTGCTCAATATATTTACACCTCCGAGTCTGCTATAACTGGAACTATTTTTCAAGTGAGTTTCATATATAGGTTTAACTGAACTGGTCGTCTTGTCACAATTAGACATCACATTGCGCGGTAGTTCACTGTTGCATAATTACTTAAGCATCGTATTAGTGTGCCGAAGGTGTAAAGAGACACATGTAAAGATAAACGGAATACGAATGCCGGAAATACAGAATGTTCATCGTGTATCCTGCCAATAAATTTGCAGGAAAAGAGAAATTATCTGGCGTGGTGGAAGGATTTTTTTGTGGTAAAAAATGCGTCAAATACTTACATCTTTCAAAAATAATTAATTGGGCTGGACCTTTTTATTAAATCGGGTCGGAATCCGGAAAGTTTAAAGAATATCATGACACCAGACTTGACTATGGTCGGTGGATATTAGCGCCGAAACAGTGACATGTAAAGGTCAGTGGCACGTAGAAAGACTGGTGGACTTCAGATAATGGACTGTGAAATCTATGCCCAGAGTCAAACGCATGAAAAATATCTTCGCACATAATTTCTTCTATCAATTCTAGTTCACCTCCTTCTGTAGTAACTAAAGACATGTCCACACCAGAGGCTTGCTGGCGCGGGCGGGTGCTGGGGGGACTTTTGCATAGAACCCCCGCCAACACCAGCATGCCTATGGTGTGGGTACGGTCTTCCACTGCGAATTCCCTTATTTTTCAACAGTAATTTAGTTACACAAGTATTTAATCACATTTTCCCTCGAACCTTATCTCCCATTCTAGTACTTAATCATTCACACTGGCAACCATCTACCAAAGCAGGTGATTTTTTTTTTTTGGGGGGGGGGTTCATAAAAGGTCATCACTAATTATCAGTTTATTATACAGTCTCTTTTAAGCTGAATTAGATAGTCCGAGGGTAAAAAGAATGCCATGTAAAAGCCAGTATGTGTAAAGAGAGAGAGAGAGAGAGAGAGAGAGAGAGAGAGAGAGAGAGAGAGAGAGAGAGAGAGAGAGAGAGAGAGAGAGAGAGAGAGAGAGAGAGAGAGAGAGAGAATCACCAGGCATTTCTCTTGACTAAGTCGCACTCTCTATATATGGCAGGAGAATGAACACTTGCTCTAAGGATTGATGTTAATGGGCAGTCTGAGTGAACTAAGGAAGACTTCATCCCACTAAAGAAGTAACACCTGTACTTAGCGCCGACCTGGGAGTAATTAACCTTTATCCTCCCCCAGACAACACACACACACATACACACACACACACCTCACACTCACGTTCTATTTTCACCCATCATCATCATCATCATCATCGTCATCCTAACCCTACACCCACTGCTACTTAGTTTTCTCAGTATCCGATCCATTAGGTCAAGTAGTCTACCTTTACATGTTTACGCTTTGGCACTAATCCCCACCGTCCATACTGAATACATGCTAAATCTGTCTCATCCAGGAGCGGGGTATTTTCATGACATATCAGTGGATTTTCTGTGAGATTAGTAAAACTGCTTTAACGAAAATCTGATCAATAAACTGTTATACGGCATAATCTGGAATCGATAACGCGTCCTTCAAGACAGCCTCACACTGCTCCGTCTACTCCGTCACCATCTATTCTTATTTCTACTTTTTTTTTTCATGGGGTCATCATCATCATAATCATAATTTTTACTGCCGTCATCATCACCAGCATCAGCATCATCATTTTTACAACACTCATCATCAGCACCGTCATTTTCACCATACTTCTTTTCCTCCTCCTCCTCCTTCTCATCATCATCATCATGTTCATCACAATCTTCCTCCTCCTCCTCCTTATCATCATCATCATCATTTTTCTACACCCATTATTTTTGTGAGCATTTGTATTTGACCCAAAAGAGGTGAATAAAGAAAGGTACGAACATTGTAATCAGCATTTCAACTATTTTGGTTACGCTTCTGTTCACTCTTCACACAGGCAATCATTCTACATCATTCAGTTTAATTCATCACGGGGACAATATAAATAATGAAAGATTTTAACATGGCACTATTAATCAACACACTCATAAATCCGACACCAGATCTGAGGGACATGGCATAAGTAAGCGAGAAGTCATCATAGTGGAAATACAAAATCCATGCATTCTGTCTGTTCGTCTGTCTATCCAACTATTTCTCAGTATGTATCCATTAATGCTTCTATCTATCTATCTAATTTATTCACCTGTTCACATTTACCCAATAATCTTTCAATCGATCTATCTATTTGGCTATCTATCTACCTACCTATTTATCTATCTAAATTATCCATCTGTTTATATATATTCAATAATATTTCTATCTTTCTGTCAACCTATCTAGCTATCTATATCTATCGGTAATCTATCTTCCTATCCAACTTTCTATCTCACTATCGAATCTATAATTCTGTTTATCTACCTATCCATCTATTTCTCAACTCTTATCTATCCATGCTTCTGTCTATCTATCTATCTATGTATCTATCCATCCATCCACCTATTTATAATTATCCATCCATTCTTCTGTATATGTCTATCCTTTCATCTATCTATATCAGTCTGTAAGTCTATCCATCCATCTATCTATCTATCCATTCATCTGTCTATGTATCTATCTATCAGTCTATCTATCTATCCTAGTCAGTATAACATTGTGTAGACAAGAAAAAAATAAATCCATCCATCCATCTATCTATCTCTCCATTCACCTGTCTATCTATCTATGCATCTATCTATTTATCTATCTCTCCTAGTCAGTATAAAACAGTGTATAAACAACAACACAAAAATAAACAAGACGTCATCACAGTGTAGAAAGTAAATCACAAATACCCCCTGAAAGCCACAGTTTTCGCTCATTAAATTTTAATGACGCTCTCGGCTTCTCTCTCTCTCTCTCACGCACGCACACACACACACACACACACACACACACACACACACACACACACACACACACACACACATACAAATCACTATCATTCCACCTACATATTTATACATGCAAGCTGAATCTGTTTGTCTGTCTGTCTGTCTGTCTGTCTCTCTCTCTCTCACACACACACACACACACACACACACACACACACACACACACACACACACACACACACACATACACGTGCGCACATACAAATCACTATCATTCCGCCTAAATATAGATATACTCGTATATAAGATGAATTCTCTCTCTGTCTCTCTCTGTCTCTGTCTCTCTCTCTCTCTCCAATTTATTTTTCTCTCCGGCAGGAAACATCAACAGAAAATAATTTGGTTAACAAGCGAACCACACACACACACACACACACACACACAAGCACACGTATGTGAATACATGTATACACTCACAAACGCACACCTACACACGCCACAAGAGTCTGGCACACACACACACACACACACACACACACACACACACACACACACACACACACACACACACACACACACACACATGGACAGGTAGACAGGCAAACATAACTTCTAGAAAAACAAACGCACACACAGACAGATAGAAGGACAGACAGAGAAACAGATAAGCACACACAAAGATAGACACACACACACACACACACACACACACACACACACACACACACACACACACACACACACACACACACACACACACACACACACACACACACACACACACACACACACACACACACACACACACACACACACACACACACACACACACACACACACACACACACACACACACATTTTGATTTTGCCTCTGGACTGTAATGGTGAGTGAAGGAGGGGTCACTTTGATAATATTTTTCCCTAATGCTTCTTCCTTCTTCCCTTACACTATCAAAAGCAGCTCAGGAGACAGATTTCTCGCAGTGGCTGTGTTAAATACAGCCTTCATTAAGTCCTTCACATCGAGACCTCTAATTAAGGCGAGCTCTGGACATCCAAACGCTCCCTAACACCACTTCCCTAGCGATTTATTTTTTAGATATGGCTGGTTATTGTCTTTTTGAGTGTTGTGTATGTAAAAAGAAGCGATATTAGAAGAATTAAATGACACAGAAGGGGACAGTAAGGTGTAATTAAACAATATCCTTTAGCATGTGATGTATGTAAAGTGAGGCGCTACTTGAAGAATTAAGTAACACAGAAGAGGGTAAATCGCTAAGGAAAAACTGATAGGGAGCTTCCTTAACCGACGAGAAAACGGACCATAAAGAAAAAGCTCTCCTGTGGCTGAAGCTGTGAAGGGAGCTGGTGAAAGCTCTATTAAGTCAGCCCAACATGAAAAGTCCATCATTTGTTGATTTTGAGTAAGGAGTAGAATCTGAAAGTCTTCGTCGCAACATAGGGGATAATAGGAGTGTGTGTGTGTGTGTGTGTGTGTGTGTGTGTGTGTGTGTGTGTGTGTGTGTAATTCACCGCGTCGGTCAGGATCACTTGATGGTCGTGATCGTCAGCTTTTACCCTCCCGGAAGGGAGCTGAGAGCTCATATAGTCCGATCTAAGGGCAAGGCTGTGACCTTCACACACGCTGTGTGTGTGTGTGTGTGTGTGTGTTAATATTTACTTCATACTTCCCAAGGCTATTTTACTGGATTTTGGATTCTCGTAGGTTGAGGAAGCTCCGTAACACCTTTTCCTAAGCGATTTGTTTTGCTTGTTATTTCTGATTATCCTCCTGTGTGTTACATAAATCCTTCCAATATCACCATTCTCTGCATAAATACTGTATAAAAGAGTATTAACCAGCCATATCCAAAATAAATCGCTATGGAAGAGGTACTAGGGAGCTTCCTTAACCGACAAGAATACGTGCCTGAGAGTATTAATACTATTGTCACCACTTTTCATCACACCTATACAGAAGCAGATCCACCACCATCACCACCATCACCATCAACACCATCATCATCATTACCACCACCACCAACATTACCAACCATCATCACCACTACCATCACTACCACCACCACCATCATCACCACCACCACCACCATCACCACCATCATCACCACCATCACCACTGTCACCACTGCCACCACCACCACCACCATCACCATCACCACCATTATCATCATCACCGCCACAATCACTACCATCACCATTACCACCATCATCATCATCACTACCACCACCATCACCACCACCATCATGGAACTTCGTCATCTCCATTTGTGTGATGAAAATTCTGAAAACCGTCACTTTATCAAGTACTTTCCGTCTGTAATTCTCGAAAGTACGTTTGTTCTATTGGATTTTTTTTTTTTAGTCTCCAAAATCTCAGTCCTTGGCCCATATTCTCATCGGGCAAGGAGGCTCCCTAGCATCCCTTCCTCAGCGATTTATTTTTTAGTATGGCTGGTAAACATCCTAATTTTATGTACAATATGGTGATACTGGAAGGAATTATGTAATGCAGAAGAGGCCAGTAAGGTAATAAGCATAATAAATCGCTCAGGAAAAGGCGCCAGGCAGCTTCCTTAACAGTTTGCAAGCTTCTGGCCTTTGGTTCCTTCTTCCCTGCATTAAAGAAAATGTGTTTTGATGAGCTGGAATAATTATCAGTTTCTCAATATCATGGCTTTTCCTTATGAAAATATTCAGCACAAATATTTTTTTCTGCCTAAGAGTGTAATTTGTGGTTCTATGCTTAAACCTGAAATTGCCAGGTGAGATGCAGACCCTTAAGTTTTGAAGATGGTTTTCAGAGCAAACCTAATATGTAAAAAGATAGAAAAAGTTGGAGTGAAGATGAAATAAGAAAGGACAGATGAAGGAAAGAAGAAATGTGATGAAGAAGGAATGAGAGAAGGAAGAAAGAAAGAAGGAAGTTAGAGAAACGGTAATATGGAGACAGATATAGACTGAAGACAGAAAGAGAAGAAAAAGAAAGAAAGAAAGGAAGGTAGGAAGGAGGCAGCCGAGGCAGGTTGAGTGATTACCCCTGCTTTGAACAAAGCTGTATTTTCTCTCTCTCTCTCTCTCTCTCTCTCTCAGTTGTTTATATTGAGGACAGATAGAAAAACTTTGGGAACGGAACGTAAAACAGGGCGATGACGAGGATAGAACATCCACCTCTTTCAGAAACGGGAAGAATGTTAGCAAACTTAAAGACAGAAGGGAAGCTGTATGATGATGGACAGAGAAGAAGCTTTCCCACGGATGGACCTTTACTCTAGTCGGTAAGGAAGCTCCCTAACACCTTTTCGTATGTGACTGATATTATTTCACCTTATTGTCTTCTGTGTTACATAAATCCTTCAAATATCGTCATACTCTTCATAAGGAACGTACAAAAGGATATTAACCAATCATGTCGAAAAATAATTAACAAAGGAAGAGGTGTTAGGGAACTTCCTTACCCGACGAGAATGCAAGCCAGGGTGACAGGACGGACGCACAGATCTTGAGAAAAACAGGAGGGACCCCATCAAGGCCGTATGTCTTTTTAATACTGAAGCGGAAGATGACAGAAAGGACATATATTGAATGTACTTTGTATTTTAATGAGAGAGAGAGAGAGAGAGAGAGAGAGAGAGAGAGAGAGAGAGAGAGAGAGAGAGAGAGAGAGAGAGAGAGAGAGAGAGAGAGAGAGAGAGAGAGAGAGAGAGAGAGATGAACAAATGGCACTAGAAATTTTAAAGGTAGGGTGAGAAGCAAAGACCTGATCAAAACATTCAATTAGGTCAGGGGAAGAAGCAACAACAGAACGGTCTGAATGGAAAAGATGAGGAATTGAAGAAAAAGGGAAGCAAGATGAAAAATTTTATGATATCTGGAGGACCGAGAGGAGGTGGAGAAAGACAGGTTAATTATTTCTTTATCTTTTTGAAACGTATGTAGTTGTTTATCACACATCGAAGGACAGGTTTGGCACGAATCGGCGCAGAAATTATATAAATACGAAGATTCATTGGCCAACGGGCTCCTTTGTCTCTTGAAAACACCTCTTAGTTTCCATACCTCTTGAAAACATATCCTGGTTTCGGTATCTCTTAAAAACACCTCCTTGCTATGGAATGCCTAAGACCAAGCGTGATGAAAGCAAGTTTTTTTTTTTCTTTTTCCACAAGCCAAAGGGTAAGAATAAGTAATGTATGCCTCAGCGCCGAAAAGAACAACCTATGTGATACTCAATGCAACACCGGCATTGCTCTCATCACCTGAAGCAAAAACCACCCCACGGAAAGTCAGTAAAGTACCCCGTGAAAGCATCGCCATCAGCAAGGCCGCGGTGTTAAAGAGGCAGCTATTCTGGAGGGTAAACATGTCGAAACTATGGAACAGGCTACAGAAACAAATATGTGAATGGAGGAGCTAGTGTGAGGCATACTTTGATGTATTTTCTACTCAGGGGAAACCTTTCGAGACTGAGGCGTTAACTATACTCTTCATTAATCCCTTCACTCATAAAAACAAAATTATAACCAGATAAAGATACAAAAGATGAAATACCAAAGACTTCATCGTACACCTTCAGTTTTGTGGCTGTTATTTTTAAATTTTTATACCTCCTACCTTCACAGTCTTATATTTACGAAAGGAAAAGAAATTACGTTGTGAAGGCTGGGAAGGGCATCATGTAAACTATTTTGCCATTTCACAATACATGGTCTCTCAGAAATAAAGTGAAAAAACACGGAATTGTGGCGACAGGATTAATAGCCACAGAAAATGGACAAAGCTTCTTACATAGGTGCTTCTGTACTTCTGGTTGGAGTGAGAGTGAGATCTGTAGGAAAATAAATACGTCCTGTTTAAATTTAAGAGCAATACTGGATGAACTTTTCCCATACATCTGAGCGAGTGGCATATTTTAGCGGGATTTGAAGGCTCTCTGCGATCTCTTTAATTCCAGTTAGTTGTGCGTTTGGCTTCTTTATGATTTCGTGTGTTTTCTGTGTCTGTCTCTGCCCCTGCGTGTGTATGTGTGTGTGTGTGTGTGTGTGTGTGTGTGTGTGTGTGTGTGTGCATATCTATCTGTCTACCTCTATCTATACCTACATCTGTATCTATATCTATATCAATCTATATTTCTGTATCTGTCTATCTATCTATCCATCCATCCATCCGTCCATCCATCTACCTATCTATCTGTCTATCAATCCATCAATCCATCTATCTATCTATCTATCTATCTTTCCGTCTATCCATCTATGTATGTATGTATGTATGTATGTATGTATCTATTTATCTATCTATCTATGTATCTATCCATCAATCCACCTATCCATCCATCTACCTGTCTATCTATCTGTCTATCTACTTATCTGTTGTATATACCTATATCTATCTATCTATCTATCTATCTATCTATCTATCTATCTATCTATATAAACATCACGATAAATCCTTCGTTGATAAAAAACAAATGCATCCCATGTTCACAATAAGCTGTACTGCTGTCGTGCTGAGGGACTGGAGGCTTCAAAGTGGTTTTACCCTCAACTCTTCATTTTCTCCACAACACAGGTTCTGTTTTTTTCCTTCGTGTCTCGTGTGTGTATTCTCTTTGACACCCATTTCTGTATTCCCCGTCCCTCCCCCAACCCATAAACCAGTCTCTCTCTCTCTCTCTCTCTCTCTCTCTCTCTCTCTCTCTCTCACAAACTGTATACAGAAAAAAGTCTTCCTGTTACTATTAAAGCCGGTGCACCAGGAGGGGACATTTCTTTCTCTGTATACCTAGGAGTCTGTGCCGTATGTCTGTGTATCTGTGTCTCACTCTCTCTCTCTCTTTCTCTCTCTCTCTCTCCAAATGATAAGAACACCCCAACATTTTCTCTGTACAAGCACACAAATACGCTTTGATGTTCCTCTCCATTTTTTTTTCTTTTAACACAGTGCACGAGAGGTAGAGTCTGGAGAACAGACACACTAGTTTTTATATCTACAAACATTCTTAAAATTCAATTATGCCTCAGTTTTAAACACTTGTCTTTAGGTACGCATCTACTAAACATTCACAACTAAACATGCTTGTGTTTGAATTGTGCTTAAGCTTGTTTATACTTCTCTCATCTCCCATACAGATACCATTCACTTCACAACCATTGGTGTTGTACTCCTTTCACTCTTACTTGGCCTAGATTTTCGTCCATTTTCAGCTTATTTCACGAAACTCAGTGGCAGAAAATACAACACTGCAGCCCTTACGTCCTTTTCATAGCACCTCTTCGTGATTAGCGCCATAGTTTAGGTTTGCGCTATTTTTACAACTCGGCATTCACGATGGAGAGATGGCAGTTTTAGGCCAAGTTGAGTAAAGGCAGCATAGAGTATTTGTAAACCCTAGACAGACTGGGACTACTCTACTACTACTACTACTACTACTATTACTACTACTTCAACTACTGCTACAGTTTTACTACTACTGCTGCTACCACTTCTACTGTTGCTGCTGCTGCTGCTTATGCCACTACTACTACTGCTACTACTATTACTACTACTACTACTACTATTATAGGTGGAAGTAGCAATCATACGTAAAAAACAAGTCCTCGCTCGAAAGGAGAAAAATCAAGGAGGATACAGAATTAAGACAGTGTTTGGGGAAGCATATGAGGCATGAGAGATTCCAAGGTGAAGAAATAGACCACGAAGAAATGGCAAAGACAAGGCAGGGGAGTATATGAGGGAGGGTGGTGTGTTGTGGAAGGAAGGGTCTTTACTGAGTAGGGACAAGGAAGTGAGGAAAGGGAGTTATGTTGGGATCACCTCTCAAGTGGAGTCAGGTAACGGATGGATAGATGAACAGAAGGATGGATAAATTGATGGAGAGGTGGATATACACACAGACTGATAGACAGGCAGATCGATGTTAGATGGACTTATAATGACAGATAACAGATAAATGGGAATAGATACATAGATAGGTAGATAGATAGACAGATACTATAGATAGATAGACAGATGGATAGATAGACAGAAAGGCCGACAAACAGATGGGCTGAACTACAGGCATATAAGGTGAGAGAAAAATAATTGTTACATACATTTGCCCCGGATTCTACAACGTGTTTCTGGGAATAATAATGCGATGCTTTCATTAATAATTCTATATACCATTGCCTAATAAGTCACAGTCAGTTCCTTCATCTATAATCGGATTTAGATGCATCCCACTCGCCACGCAAATGGTAATAATGTACGATAATTACATAGGCAGCCAGAAAAATCCTTGTACAGAAAATGCTATCATACCTAACACTGCCGAATCTCTCTCTCTCTCACACACACACACACACACACACACACACACGCACACAAAGGTTCTTGCTGGTTTGATTGCTTGTGTGTGTGTGTGTGTGTGTGTGTGTGTGTGTGTGTGTGTGGAGAGGTGGGGGGGGGCATTGTGAAGTGAGTCTTGTACTGCATATGGCTGTGTGTTGTGTGGCAGTGTATGACATGGTAGTGTGTGTGATGTGGCAGTGTGAGGGATGCCAGTGTGTGACATGATAGTGTATGACATGAAAGTGTGTGTGATGTGGCAGTGTGAGGGATGCCAGTGTGTGATATGACAGTGTACAGTATGACATGAGAGTGCGTGTGATATGGCAGTGTGAGGTATGCCAGTGGGTGTTGTGACAGTGTATGACATGACAGTTGTATAATGTGGCAGTGTGAAGTATGCCAGTGTGTGGTGTGACAAAGTATGACATGGCAGTGTGTGTGTGTAGTGGCCGTGTGAGGTGTGTGCAGTAGGCATGTCAGTGTGTGTGAGGTGTGGAAGTGTGAGATGTGACAGAGTTCAGTCTGATCCCAAGATATATGTGGCAGACTTGACAATATAAGATGTATTTAACTTCTGTCAGTGTCCTCAACTCCACAACAACATCCTAAACCATTGATTCATAAATTCCTTAATAAATGTAAGAATAAAATCACTTCAGGACCCAGGCTAGGGACAGCAGTAGCAGGCTGGTGGAGTGTGGACTGGAGGGAGTGTTAAAAGCCAGGCCAAAATATTCATCAGTAATCTGTCTGGTCGTTCTCGTTGAAAATTGGGCCTTGGACTCCCGTATCTGTGGTTACTCAGCCGCTACTCTGTGTGTGTGTGTGTGTGTGTGTGTGTGTGTGTGTGTGTGTGTGTGTGTGTGTGTGTGTGTGTGTGTGTGTGTGTGTGTGTGTGTGTGTGTGTTAGATATCCGTATATACTTATGAACGTATGAATCACCGAAATTCTATAATCAACATGTATTACAGTACGCATGTGTCTGTGAAACGTATAATCGTCGAGTTAATCCTTTCAGACAGAGAACATCCACTAAAACTGATTCTTGCTAACCTCAAACGATTTTTCAGCCAACGAAATATAACTTGTGGCAAAAAGGTTAATGAATACTGTATCTAACCCCACTCTACTGGAAGAATATAAAGTTAAAAAAAAGTTATCGGTAGTAACAGGATTAAAACGACCATTACCATCACATCCAGCTTGTTGGAGGAAATATTTGTTTACCTGTCATATCCTGAGGAAATTGTTTATACGTAAGTTTTTAACAGGAGGATTTAAAATACAGGTTCATTAAGTCCATTGGTTTTCTAATATAGTTTCTTTTTACTTTCCCATAGAGTATTAGAGAGAGAGAGAGAGAGAGAGAGAGAGAGAGAGAGAGAGAGAGAGAGAGAGAGAGAGAGAGAGAGAGAGAGAGAGAGAGAGAGAGAGAGAGAGAGAGAGAGAGAGAGAGAGAGAGAGAGAGGGGGGGTTCTGCTGGTGATAATAACGAAACAGGTTGGACGTCAAGATATTCAAGGAGGAAAGAGAATTTCCATTTAAACCCTTCACTACATAATGTCCTTCTGGTGAAAACATAATTACTTGCTGATACCGGGAATAAATTACGTGAGGTTACATCTTTCTGGTGGCGTTAATAGGTAGTGTCTCCCTAATTCATCCTTCCCACTTTCGCTCTTTCAATGTCAACTTTAAACTTCATCATCATCATCATTATCACCATCATCATCATCATCACCTTCTTACCCACTAAACTCGTGAAATAAGAGGCACCAGAAACAGGAACAACGAAGCAGAACGACACCTGTCAGATTTACAGGTAAGCCACTCACCTGTTTAAAAAAGTCTGTTAATTATCTCTGCGAATATCAAATCTCCGTATACCATCACCCTTCTCACCTTTATTTTTTTTTAGGCAATAAGGGAAAACTGCCATTATCCAGGGCGGTTTAAAACGCGGTGGAATAAGTTGGCTGTATAAACACCATTTGGGGTAAGAGACCAAACACCATCATCACAACAACGCCCCCCAGTCCTACCCAGATAAGAGACTGGCAATGGTCGCCATGTGTGCACGAGTAAACACACACACGCACACACACACACACACACACACACACACACACACACGCACATACAGGGGGAAAGGGAAAGGCATGGAGGTGTGTGTGTGTGTGTGTGTGTGTGTGTGTGTGTGTGTGTGTGTGTGTGTGTGTGTTCTCGTGGATCGTGCGTTTGTGTGTAGAGTTAACGAAAATGGCACGGATATTCATAGATTTGCTGAAAGTGATCCTACGCGCTAGATTTCCAAAGATTTTAACTTTTTTTTTTTTTTTTTTATAAATTCGTAGGGCACAAACATTCAGACACCATATCATCAACAATACTTTCATTTGGCTCCTACGACACACTCTTAGCATAATGAAATCCTTTACTGCCACCCGGAAGAAGTTATTAGAGTTGTCCCAATGATGAGGGAGTTCATGGCGAAAGTATGAACACCCTTAGTTTCCTATGGTCTCAGCTAAATAAAATCGTCTTTCCTCTACTGTAGGTGCAAATTAATAAGGGCTTTGGCCAGTCCACGGGAGGGCTAAAGCAAGGCCTAATGAGATAATAAATGACCTGCTTGAATATATATGCAGCTCTACATACAACACTGCATTTCACAGTTTTTGCCATGCTACAAGACGTAAAGCATAGTAATAGTAACGAAGTAGAGGAAGGCTTCATTCAGTGCCCATGGACTTCACAGGGTCTTGAAGGTGGATATTTGACTTCTGCTGAGACCAAGTTTTCCCCTAGACTAGTACACACAGTCGACGAACTCCCACTCCAGATCCCTAATTTAGATGTAGGTACGATCAGGCTTGGAAAATTAACATCTATCTATCTATATACCTAGGCTGCTTCCCCCAAGGAAAGGGAGGTAGCCGAGACAGGACGACACACTCTTCATTTACTCATCCATTTAAACACATTCATTCACATCTTAGCCCCAAAGGGGAGAACGGACAGATCCTCACCGCACCACACCGCACAAGGGTCAACTGCGCAATGCAATCAGTGACATCCGCAGCAGGGCCCGACAGCAGAACTGGTTTACCCCTGCCACATCATAACATACCCATCCCCTTACCCGCACCTGACCTGACTAGCTGATCAGACCAAATGCGGGAGAATATCCCCTCAGGGCTGCGTCATCACTTATTTATTCACAATTTCTCTCCATTTATTTCTGTCACGCACAGCCACTCTTCCTTGCTCAACAGACATCCCTCTCGCATCCAGCGCTCTCTTCACACTATCCATCCATCCTATTCGTGGTCTTCCTCTCAGCCTTACACCTCTCACATCAGATCTAGTTATCTTTTTCACCAATCGCTCATTATCCATTCTCTCCATATGCCCAAACCATCGCAACACCCTCTGCTCAACTCTACCAGCCATCTCCTGAACAACTCCAGTTCTCCTTCGCACTTCATCATTTCGCACCCGATCCATACGCGTCACTCCACACATACTCCTCAGACACCTCATCTCTGTTACATTCAAACTTTTCCTCTCTGCTACACCCATATTCCATGTTTCAGCCCCATATAATGCAGTCGGTACCACAACACCCTCATACAGCCTTCTCTTTACATCCATTCTAAGCGAACGACATTTAAACACTTTTTTCATTCCTCCCAGCACCTTTCCTACTTCATTTATTCTAAACTTCACTTCTGCATCTATTCTTCAATCCACAGCAACATGTGACCCTAGATATTTAAAACAATCTACCTCCTCAAGCAACTCACCATTCAAAACTATATTCAACATACAATTATAATACTATAGCTGACTCTCTCTTACCCTCAATGCCTGGTGATCAAAGCCCGTCTTCTCGTCAGTTGAGAAAGCTCCCTAACACCTTTTCCTGAGAGATTTATTTTGTTTATTACACCTTGCTGTCCTCTTCTGTGTAACACAAATCCTTCCAATATCGCCATTCTGCATTAAAAACATACAAAAGGATATTAACCACACAAATCCAAAAATAAATTGTCAAAGAAGAGGTGTTAGGGAGCTTCTTAAACCATAGTGTTTAACCCGTGGACGACTGAGGCTTCCCTGTGGCGAGTGAAACAGCTCTACAATGACTAGATAAAAAAAAGTCGTCTGCCATTGTCCGATACTTTTTGTTGTAGCGCGTTAATTTTTAACCTGATAAACATCTGAAGCTACCCGATCTACTACATTTTGCACTTGCCTTTACTTCCTAGCTTCCCCATCTAGTACATTCTTATCTAGTACATTTTGCACGTGTCTTTACTTCCTAGCTTCCCCATCTAGTACATTCTTATCTAGTACATTTTGCACTTGTCTTTACTTCCTAGCTTCCCCATCTAGTACATTCTTATCTAGTACATTTTGCACGTGTCTTTACTTCCTAGCTTCCCCATCTAGTACAGTACATTCTTATCTAGTACATTTTGCACTTGTCTTTATTTTCTTGCTACCCCACCTAGTAGATTTTGCACTTATTACTTCCTAGCTTCTGTCAACTCCACAACTGCCAGCTCTCACAAGGGTAGATATGACACGCCCTCCGCCTCGCCTCCCCACGCCATCTCACTCAGCCCGCCTCTCTCTCCCAGTTACATTTGCAAGGAAACAAGGGGTATTTTGTCATGTACTGCTTTTCACCTGTGGGCTTGTAGTCAAATTATCACACTCTTTAGTACAATTAAGTTTATATATATATATATATATATATATATATATATATATATATATATATATATATATATATATATATATACATATATATATATATATATATATATATATATATATATATATATATATATATATATATATATATATATATATATATATATATATATGGTACTATTCTTTCAACTCCAGATTATTGTATTAAATATTCGAGAAACCATTAAATCACATGGAGTTGGGTATCGTCTTCAGTATTCCCCTTTTGTCTATTTTATTTTAATCTAACTTCAAGCGATGATATTCAACTTAATACTATGGGAGTTAGTTAAAGCTATCTCTAATTCCTCCATTCCTGAACGCCTTACCTATGCTGGCGAGGGGATCTTAGTTGACCGGCGAAAATATGGACTTTTCATCAAGGTCTGGAGAGGATGGAGGGAGAAGGAGTGAAAGAGAGAGAGTGAGATGGAGGGAGAAGGAAGGAAGGAAGGAAGGAAGGAAGGAAGGGGAGAGAGAAAGTGAGATGGAATGTGAAGAGAGTAGGATAGTGTGGCGGGCAGGAGGAGAAGGATGGCAGGACTGAGCGTATGGTGGAGAGATACACAAAGATAAGGGAGAGTGTGTTTGAGTGGAGAACGGGAGGCTAACAGAGTGTGTATGAGGCTGTGATGTTTGGAAGAAAGAGGAGGAAGAGAGGAGAAAGGGAGAAAGAAGAAGAAGGGAAGAAGGAAGGGAGAGAGGAGAGGGAGGGAAGAAGGACGGAGGAGAATGAGGCTGAGGAAGAGAGAAATACTAGGAACGAAGAGGCGTGAAGACTGGATGAAGGATGAAGGATGTGGTTAAGAGACTGCTTGCGAGGATGGCTGGAAGAATCAGAGGAAGACCCAAGGAGAAGACAGGAAGAGATAAGGTGAGAGAGAGTATTATGAGAATGTGGAAGGTGGAGAGAGAAGGAGATAGACAACCTAGATCAAGCTTACGATATAAAGTAAAAGAAAGTTTTGGCTGAATATGAAGAGTATACAAGTTGAGTGGTTGGAGGGAGAAGCCGAGGGAGACCGAGGAGGTGGAGAGATAAGACAACCTAATATGTAAGAGTGTCTGGAAGAAGAAGGGTGGATTCAAGGTTGTCACAGAGAAGGAAGGCTGAGAGTCCCTTTTATATACTATTTTTTATCCTTACTGTCTATCTGTAATTAGGCATCTTAATCCTGGAAGAGGTGGCCACAAGCGAATCTCCTTCATGTCACCCTGTCGTACGCCATCAGGCTGCCATCTCTCCAGTTTACACCCCATCTCATATATACCTCTCCATCCCATCCCTCCGTCTCATCGTCGATTACCCTCCCCCCTCGCCCAAGCTCCTTCTTCACTGGCATACACTCTCCTAGTCAGTATCTTAGTCTCCATCCTTTTTACTTGGGTATATCATGTTATTAAGCTCAGATACAACTTCTGGAACTAGGGAAGCTACATGAATATACAGTACTGCATTTTTTAACCCCTTCACCACAAAGTCTCCCTCCAGGTGAATAAAGTCGTCTGGAGGTAAAAATAAGAAATAAAAAATAAAGACGCCTCATTTTTCGTGCAGAGATTTTTTTTTTTCCTCCCACCTCTTCAGACCGGGGACGAAATTCTAGCTATATTCTTGCATGATCCTGACGATTTTACTCAGCTTAAGGACGCTTTCACGAACTGGAAGGGTTTGATGCAGTCTTCATTAAGCCCCTTTCATTATCAGGGTGTTATTTTGAGCAGGAGAGAATCGTCTGCCACCGGTAAGAACAAAATACAAAGTTCGTTCTTGTACAGATGGGGTTACAATGCAAAGGGATGGAAGAGGAAAAAAATATGAAACAAATACCGCGTCCATTTTTCAGACTGGGCATTTTTCTAGACCAACAGTATAAATAGAAGCAAAAATAAAGTGAGAGAGAGAGAGAGAGAGAGAGAGAGAGAGAGAGAGAGAGAGAGAGAGAGAGAGAGAGAGAGAGAGAGAGAAGAATGGAGGACAAATGGAAGTCATCACAGCCTCTTACCTGTATGGGAGGCCTTTATCGTCCTTTAAAGAGGCCGACGACATCTGAAAGAAAGGAAACAGATGAAACTTCTCTCAGAATACAGCTTCGGCATGCAGCTGAGAGTTCTCCTACTCTCATACATATTTCCTTAGTTGTTTATGTACTCCTCTTCTCCCCATCATTACGTAAGGAAAGGGTGTTAGGTTAGGCTGGGTTGGTTTGAGCTATGGATGATTGGATTAGGTTAAATTAGGTTAGATTTGCACTCGTTAAAGTTAGGTTTCATCTCTTTTAAATTAATGGTTATATCTGCATTCGTTAAAGTTAGGTTTCATTTCGTTTAAGTTAATGGTGTCTGATTTTCTTTTTTAATATTCGACATTTTTAAAAATTTACTGCCATTCACTTCTGTGCGCTGTCCCTGTTCATCTGTCTAGTATATATTGTATCTGTGGGTCGCTGCGTTTACCGTTTGTGACATGTATCTATCTGTCTGTATGTGTGTCGGTCTGTCCAACAAAACACATGCATAACAAGAAGACACATTTACACAGGGCAACACCAGCGTCGTGCAATCTCTCTAAATGCCCGGCCACACAAGCAATGAGCGCCTACGGTATGATTGTGGAATATGGTAATGAGAAAATGCTGGAAAACTAACTACAATGTGTATACGTGATGACCTAAAACAAATTCCCTCTTGATTTACTGTTTGCAGAGTGACTGGTTACCATTCTTCGACAGGAATGAGTTGCGTGCTCGAAAACGTCTAGTGCGGAGTAATTGCAAGGAGGAGCATTAAGGCCAAACATTTGACCCTTCTCTATGTTCTTGATCTTTGGCCAATTGTTGCCAGGATCGATTTCCTTCATTCTTGCCTGACTCTTAAGTCATCCATCAAGTTTGGTTCAAATCCGATAAAGAATGTTTCTGTTGATTTTACCCTCTGACCTTGACCTTTGACACAGTGTTTTGAAAGTAGAATAAATTCACCCTCGGCGAACCTTGAACCCTTTCACCAAGTTTAATCCAACTTTAATAAAAATTGAGTTAAAAAAAAAAATATCGAAATTTCGACCTTGCTCTGTGACCTTTACCTTCGACCGAGTGTTCTCAAAACTGAACAGCTTCACCTTATCCTGTCCCACAACCCTGCGATCAAGGTTGCTGAGAATGAGACCAAGACTGTTTGATTTGATTCGGCCCGTGAACTATGACCTTCTTCAACCAAAAATGAATCCCCTGTTTCTACGATGCTCCTCAGTCGTTATGTCAAACTTGGTGCAGTTCCATCCAAAAATTTCTGCATAATTTTGCTAACAGACAGACAGACAAATCGAACCAAATACACGGCTTCCTCTCACTGTTGCACGCGGTTGTAAAAATAAAGGCAAAGTAAAAGTAAGACAAGAAAAAAGAATCAGAACTCACTCTCTAGTCTTCTAAAAAAAATAAAAAACTTCATTCCTCGTACAACGACTTTCATATTTCTCTCCGTGGCTTCTTAGTACGAAAAAAGTGAAGGAAAAGGAAAAATTAGGAAAATAATCGACGAAAATAATATAAACCACTTTCTCGTAGACGCCTCTCTCTCGTCCCTGAAGAAGAGAGATAAAAGAAATGATAAAAGAAAAAGAATAAAGCTTCTCAAAACAATATCGTTGACCTCCTTCCGCCTCAGGGAACAACCATACCTCTAAAATAGAAAGAATGGAGAGAGAGAGAGAGAGAGAGAGAGAGAGAGAGAGAGAGAGAGAGAGAGAGAGAGAGAGAGAGAGAGAGAGAGAGAGAGAGAGAGAGATCCCCGCTTCTGCACTTCTCCAAATAGACCATAGTCCCTCACTGATCACGTGCCTAAAGGAACACGTGCACTCAAAAGCACGTGATGTTCCAGGCACGCGCGTTGTGGCTGTTCTGTGTAAATAAAGAAAAAGTGTCAAGTGGTAAGAGTTGTGAGCTGCTGACCAAGAGAACGGGTGATCAATTCTAGGCTGGGGCAGGAAAGCTTGTCTTGATATTTATGTTAAAGGTAATGATGATGATGATGATGATGATGACTCACAATTTAATGACAAATGATGATGATGTTGATTAACGACTGATGATGAGTTTGATTTGTCTGATGATTATTAAGATTATTATGACGGCGATGAATGATGATGATGATGAAGGTGGTGAATGATGATGATGGTGGTGATGATGATGGTGGTGATGATGGTGGTGACGATGATCAACGACTGATGATGAGAATGATTTGATTAATGATGATTATGATTGTTATTATGATGGTGATGATTGATGATGATGATGATGATGATGATGATGATGATGATGATGATGATGAGTGATGATAATGATAATAAGGGTGATAATGATGATAGTAATGAATTCCAGTGGTACCATGAAATATAATTAGAAAAAAAAATAAAAACTATGGTACCATGGGAAGTGTGGCATCATGATTTGAACGAAAAGCATGAATGGAGTGACGTCATAGTAATAATGACGTCAGGATAAGGGACGTCATTAATCCCTTCACTACTGGGACGTCTTATATTTTTGTGTGAATTCCAAGCATTTTTTTTTTTTCAATTTAAGATAGACCTTTTTAAAATTTAAGAATAAATTAGTCTCCAGTCACTCCTTCACTATAACCAGCAGCCATAAAATGAATATAATCCCTCGGAAAATGAAAGAAAAAAAATTAAAACAAAATTACATTATGCGTAACAAGTGACGTGATAAAGTGGGACGTGGAAATTGTGACGTTACGAAAGATGCAACGTGAGAGGTGTAACGCTATGAAGTGACTGTGACGCCATGAAAAGCGCAACTTGCAAATTGTGACGTCGTGAATACTGTGACGTAAAGGGTGACGTCACTGTTTACGTGGAAGTGTGACGTCATGAAATACGTGAGGTGATGAATGACGAGGACGGCGGGGGCGAACCATCCATAATTCACCTCACATGGACCATCTCACCCTCTGATCTTTAACCAGGCTGTTATTAACCCCCATTCTTGCTGCCTACGGTCGTTTTCACTCAAGAGTCTGCAGCAGTCACCTTTAAGTCTTTAGTAAATAATAGTCCTGTTATCAATGCATTAAATTCTCAAGTTCTTACATTTTTCAATCCGACAAAATAAACAGAGAAGGAGATGGACAGAGAAGGGAATACACAGCGAAAGATATACACAGAGAAGGAGATAGGCAAATGTGAAGATAGACAGAGAAGGAGACAGGCAGGGAAGGAGACAGGCAGGGAAGGAGACGGGCAGAGAAGGAGACAGGCAGGGAAGGAGACAGGCAGGGAAGGAGACAGGTAGAGAAGGAGACAGGCAGGGAAGGAGAAGGGCAGAGAAGTAGACAGACAGAGAAGGAGACAGGCAGAGAAGGAGATAAGCAGAGAAGGAGACAGACAGAGAAGGAGATAAGCAGAGAAGAAGACAGGCAGGGAAGAAGACAGGCAGAGAAAGGGATACACAAGAAGATACACAGACCAAAAGAAACATATACAGTGAAATAATAAATAACAGGTTGATACACTTTCCATGGGCAAGGGGACGCATATAAGAGACAAATAAATATAAAAGATATACTAAGGACATTCAAAAGGCAAATGAAAGCTCCTTGACATCCAAATCGTTTCTCAATACTTCAGCATGTCGTTCACTTGTCCTCCACCTTCGTTAAGCCTCACACACCGGCTCAGATGCCACCAGAATGCTGTAATGATGACAGGGTTGCGGTGGGGAAGGAGGGACTTGGAGTGGCTTGGTAGCGTGAGCGAAAAGTGACAATTGTTTGAAACCTATGCATTTGTGGGATGAATGTTGGTCAGATCTAATCAACCAAGCCTAATCTTATCTAAACCAACCTAACAGAAATCAGTTTAACCTAGCTAAACCCAGTCTCACCAAACCTAACCTAGCCCAACCTAACCTAATCCGACATAACATAACCAAACCTAAATTAATAACATAACCTATCCTAAATCATCAGCTCGTACAAAATTTAACCTAACATAACCTAAAGGAAACAAGTCAAGTATATACTTAAAGATATTCTATAAAAAATGAGGAACATAACCAGGTGGAGAGATAACGAATTATAGCAAGTGAATGGGGGAATTGTATGCTGAAAAGAGAGGTTATGGTCGAGTACGAACAGAAATACTTTTATTTTTTTGTATTGGGGTCAACTTTAACATGATGTAGCTTCACACACACACACACACACACACACACACACACACACACACACACACACACACACACACACACACACACACACACACACACACACCTTCACTTGTCACCCCTGAGGTACCCATGTTCCACATCAAATTCACGCTAAAGTTGTCTCATCTAGGGTTGGAGTTATGGTTTAATTTTTTTCGCTTAATGACATGTCTGTGAGTCTTGCATAAGATCGATAATGACTTTAACCACAAAAATTTCCATGTCAGTCTAGATTCGATCTCACGTCCTTTCAGATAACAACGTAGTGTTCGCTCCACGCCGCCCTCGTTCCTGATGTACGCGTTTATTCAGTCCATTTTCCCTCAGATCATAAAATATTAAGAACCTTTTATATGATGTATTTTTCTATGTCGTATATTGTGTAATATTTTAAGCTGTGTCTCTCAAGAAGGAGGGTAAAATATTCAAGAGTCTGGATACCTTAGATAGCATGAGGTTGGGAGGGAGAGACGGAGAGAAAGATGGGAGGAGAGGGAAGGGGAGGGAAAGAAGGAGAAGAGAGGAGAGGAGAAGGTGGGAAAGAAGACAGATAATGAAGAAGAAAAGTCATGAGGATCAAGTACAGAAAATGGTGAAGGACAGAGAGAGAGAGAGAGAGAGAGAGAGAGAGAGAGAGAGAGAGAGAGAGAGAGAGAGAGAGAGAGAGGAGCAGGGAGTAGCTGGGTCAGGGGAGAGGCCTTAAAGGTAATAAAATAATAATAATAATAATAATAATAATAATAATAATAATAATAATAATAATAATAATAATAATAATAATAATAATAAATGGAGAGGAGGCAAGAGGAAGAGAGAAAACAAGAGAAAGGATGCAAACATTTAACATAGAGAGAAAAAAAAAAAGAGGAAGGGAGGGAATGGAGGCAGAACAAGGAAGGAGAAAAAAGGAAGAAAGATGTTATTAAAGAGGAGAAGAGGAGAGAAGAAAAATTGAAGAAAAAAGAGAGAAAACGAGGAGAAGAGGAATGAAAGAATTATTTATGTCCGAGAAGTATGTCGAGGGAAAAATAGCCGAGTCGGTTTAGGTCGGAAATGTAAAGTGCATCAGGAGGGTTTTGGGGAGAGGCTTTGGAGGTAAGAAAGGAGATAGATAGATAGATAGATAGATAGATAGATAGATAGATAGAGAGAGAGAGAGAGAGAGAGAGAGAGAGAGAGAGAGAGAGAGAGAGAGAGAGAGAGAACTGGAGGGAAAGTATAATGGCGGAGTGTGATGATTTTTACGTTTTTCTTCTCCACTTCAGACCCCTGGTCATTCTCTTTTTGGGACTTTGGCAAAAGCTTCACCATTGCACTTGACATCTCAAAGGCCTTCGATTGAGTCTGGTATGAATTTTTAATTTCCAAACTGCCCTCTGACGGTTTCTATCCTTCTGTCTGTGCCTTCGTCTCCAGCTTCCTTTCTGATCTTTCTATAGCAGCTATTGTAGACGGCCACCGTTCTTCTCCTACAGCTATCAATAGTGGTGTTCATCAGGGCTTTGTCCTACCACCATCTCTCCTCCTTTTATTTATCAATGACCTTCTAAGCTGTACATCTAACCCTATCCACTCATACGCTGATGACTCCATCCTTCACTTATCCATTCGGTTCCCGCAACGTCCATCTCAGCAGTTACTTCAGCAGACAAGGGATGAGGCTATGGCACACCTAATGTCTGACTTGGCTCATATCTCTGACTGGGGTAAAAGTAATCATGTTGTTTTTAATGCACCAACAACTCAGTTCCTGAGCCTATCAATCCGACTAAATGTTCCACAGGAGTATCCTCTACTTTTTAACAATATCCAACTCAATCCTGCATCATCTTTAAACATACTTGGATTTTCATTCTCTCGGGATTCATCTTGAAATGATCATATAACCTCTCTTGTAAAAACTGCTTCCAAGAGATTAGATATGCTAAGCCGACTCCATGCCTTCTTTACCCCTGCACAGTTGTTTACTTCATACACGGGTTTTATTCGCCCCTGTGTAGAGTACAACTCTCACGTGTGGGGAGACTTCCCACACAGAGCTCTTCTCAACAAGGTGGAGTCTAAGGCTTTTCGTCTCATTAACTCTCCTCCTCTTTCTGTCTTCCTTCAACTTCTCTTTGCCGTACTGTTGCATCTTTATCTTTTTTCTGTCGTTACTTCTGTGGTCACTGCTCCTCTGAACTGTTTGCTTGCAGCCCTTCACCACTACGGCAGGTGCGTAGCACCCGTCTAGCAACAAGCTCTCCTTTCTTTTCCGTCCAACTCTCGAATGCAAGAGTTAACCGTTATTTCCAGTCCTTCATGTATGCAGCAGGTAAGCTCTGGAACTGTCTCCCTCTGTCTGTATTTCCTACTACCTATGATCTCCAGTCTTTCAAATGCAGTGTGTCCGGCATCTCGAAATGAACGGATCTTGAATTTGGTTTTCTGTTGTTTTGTTTTTGTTATTTCTTGGAGGGAGTAATTTGCAGGCTCCTAACCCTTGGTTCTTTCTTCCTTGCATTAAAAAAAATAACTTCCCCTTGATTAGCATCATATGCTAGTGCTAATCCCTTGTTACAACTCAGTGGCAGAAGTCAGTACAACAACCCTACACCCTTTCCACGGCACTTCCTCGCGACTAGCAAAATACTCTAGTTTACTAGCATAATACTCCAGTGCTAAACTTTTACAGGCCAGTGGGAGAATATGGCAGTACAATGGCTCTACCCTCTTTCCACAGCACTTCCCCGTGAGTAGCATCATATTCTAGTGCTTATCCCTCGTTACAATTAAAGTGGGGTTGAGCGTATACGAGTAGTAGCAGCTGACAGAGCAAATGCTGGAAACCTTCATATATATGCAGGGAGCCGCGAACCGACACGCAGCGGGCTATAACTATTCATGGGCACGTGTGTGTGTGTGTGTGTGTGTGTGTGTGTGTGTGTGTGTGTGTGTGTGTTCATTGAGGATGCTGTATGGAACACCTGTCACAAGATATCAGTGGATTTAATGCTCACATAAACAAAGTACTGTGTTGGGTTTGTGTGTGATGTAGGCCTATTGTGTTATCTGTTGTCCATCTGTTTATTTCTCTGTCTATCTACCTATTTCTATTTAACCGTCTGGTTGTCAATCTATGCCTACCTACCTATCTATCTATCATCTGTCTATCTATCTATGCAAATTTATCTAGCTAGGCATCTGTCACCTGTCGACAAATTTGAACGCTGTAATTAATGCCCATATAAACAAGAACAGTGTTTATGCATTTACAAGTACTGATATCCATACACGTTCTCTCTCTCTCTCTCTCTCTCTCTCTCTCTCTCAATCTATCTATCTATCTATCCATCTCCATTTATGAACGCTGTATCTAATGTCACTACAAACAAGAACTGTATGTTTATGTATGTTGCTAGTGTCGTTTTTCATACACGATATTATAAAGGTACATAATATATCTATCTATTGCCTATGTCTATCTAACTTAATATGCGGCACCTTTCGCAGATATGGACGCTGCAGGTTAAATACGATACAAACACGAGGAGTATACATTGTTTTTGTTGTAAGTATTATTATTCATACATGTTATCAAGACTGTATGCATGACTCTCTCTCTCTCTCTCTCTCTCTCTCTCTCTCTCTCTCTCTCAGTGTATCTATCTATCTATCTATCTCTGTCTTGTTTTTTACACGATATTATTATTTTTTCTTTATGCTTAACACTCATAGACGATTTTGGGGATTTATTTTTTTATTTTTTTATTTTTTTAACTGTGGGGGTAATGAATCGGCAACACTTGTTAGACACGTGATCGTCAAGGTGAAACGAAGCACCGGGTTAAAGCTGCTGCAGTGTCCGAATCTGGAGGTTGGACGGACATCTAAGCCTTGTTTCTCATTGTCGATCACATGTTTGCAGCAAGTGTGGCCGCACCCTAAAGATCTACTGCTTCAACCTTCAGTCGCAAAGTGGAATGTAAAACCCCTGGGGGTAGGTTTTTTTTTTTTCGAGAATACTCCCCCAGTGTCCCTGCTTGTCGTAAAAGGCGACTAAAAGGGTTGGCGGAGGGTTAGTGTCCCTCCCCGGAAAACAAATAACTAAAAAAACAAACAAGAAGCCTCGGACAAGGACTGACCTAACGATGACGACCCAGGACCGGACAAAGGACTTGGTAATGGCTACATGGAATGTAAGAGGAGCGAATGATGAGGTGAAAGAGAGAGAGAGAGAGAGAGAGAGAGAGAGAGAGAGAGAGAGAGAGAGAGAGAGAGAGAGAGAGAGAGAGAGAGAGAGAGAGAGAGAGAGAGATTGTCCAGGTGCTTGAGGGTGCGAAAGTGGATGTATGTGGAATAACTGAAACAAAATGGAGAGGAGAAAGTGTGAAAGAATGGGAGTATGGATGGGGTGTATGTGCAGGAGGTGAGAATGAGAGGGCAAAGGAAGGAGTATGTATAGTTGTGAGTAAAAGATGGAAAAAGAGCATAAGACAGTATGGATCAGTTGGGTCAAGGATTGTGTGGGTAAAGTTGAAAGTTGGAATACAAATGTGGGCGATTGTGTGTGTGTATGCGCCAACGCAAGATCGTGCTAGCAGAGTGAGAGAAGAGTTCTGGACAAATGTGGAAATGTGCATGGAAAAGTTTGGAAGGAATGAGAGAGTGTTTTTGATCGGTGATATGAATGGTAAAGTAGGGAATGTGAAGGTGGATGGAATAGTTGGTGAGTGGGGAGTGCCTGCTGAGATAGATGAGAATGGGAGTGCGTTAGTGGACATTGTGCTGGGAGGGGGTTGGTAATAGCCAATACCCTCTTCAGGCATAAAATGATCCACAGGTATACATGGCGAGTGATGAGAAGGGTGGGTTGTGAACTGAATGAAAGGAAGGCAATGATTGATTATGTGTGTGTGGATGAAAGGATGCGAAGATGTGTAATGGATGCAAGAGCTTATAGAGGTTGGGGGAGTGGACTTTCTGACCACTACTTGGTTGTGGCCAGAATTAGGATCCAAGTAAGATGGAGGAATAGAAGAAGGGAAAGACGAGAGGAAGGAGTAGTTGCAAGGACAGTGGAAAGGTTACAAGAGGATGAGAAAAAGGCAGAGTATAAGAGAGAAGTGGAGGAACGATTGGGCAAATATGAATTGGAGCAGATGGGGGACGTGGAAGGTGTGTGCAGGATATTTACAGAAGAAATATGTGCAGCATGTGATGTGGTGTGTGGAAGGAAGAGAAGACGGAGGGGGGTGCAAGGAACAGCGTGGTGGACTGAAGAGGTGAGACAGGCTGTGACACAAAAGAAGAAAGTATACAATGAATGGATGAGAAATAGGGGCGTGGAAGAAGTTGAGAGGCGGAAGAGAGAGTTATATGTAGAAAGAAAGAGAGAGGTGAAAAGATTAGTAAGAGAGAGTAAGAAGAGAGTGGATGAGGAATTTGGAAGGAATTTGAGTGTAAAGTGGAGGGACTGTAAGAAAATGTTCTGGAAAGAGGTAAAGAGAGTAAGACAGGGTGGAAGTCAGGTTAGCAGGGGAGTGAAAGATAAAAATGGTAGATTACTAGTGGAGAAGGGAGAAAAAGTGAGCAGATGGAGAGAACACTTTAAGGAATTGTTGAACATAGAGGATGGACGTAATGCGAGTATAAGTGGCTGGGGAATGGCTGGGAGAAGGAGGGAGGTGAGAAGACAGGAAGAAATCAGTAGGATAGAAGTTGTGGAAGCAATGAAGAAAGTTAAATTGGGGAAAGCCCCAGGAATTGAAGGAGTGTGTGGTGAAATGCTGATGCATGGGGGAGAGATAGTAGTAGAATGGATGTGGAAGATGTGCAGATTGGCCTGGGAGGAAGGTAGAGTCCTGGAGGATTGGAAGTCAGGTATAATTATTCCCTTGCACAAAGGAAAAGGGGAAAAAGAAGTGTGTGGTAATCATAGGGGCATTTGTCTTCTTAGTATAAGAGGAAAAGTGTATGGTAGGATACTTATTGACAGAGTTAGAGAAAGAACAGAGGAATTAGTTGGAGAAGAACAGGGAGGCTTTAGGAAAGGAAGAGGTTGTGTAGATCAGATATTCATTCTTAGATCTTTAGTGGAAAAGTTTCTAGAGAAGGGAAAGAAGTTGTATGCGGCTTTCATGGATTTGGAGAAAGCATATGACAGGGTGGATAGACAAGGATTGTGGAAAGTACTAAGAATATATGGAGTAGATGGGAAGTTGTTGAATGCTGTGAAGTGTATGTATGATGGTGCTAAGGCTGCAGTGCGTGTGGATGGTGAACTAAGCGAATTTTTTGCTTTGAAAGTTGGGTTGAAACAGGGATGTGTCATGTCTCCATGGTTGTTCAATCTGTACATGGATGGGGTAATAAAAGAGGTACAAGGTAGGGTAGTGGATGTTGGAGTGGTCCTGGTGAGAGAGGATAGTGTTTGGAAACTCCCTGTACTGTTGTTTGCAGATGATACTGTGTTGTTGAGTGAAGACGAAGGGGAGCTGCAAGGCTTGGTGGATGAGTTTGGGAGAGTGTGTATGAAACGGAATCTAAAGGTGAATGTAGGGAAGAGTAAAGTTATGGTCTTTGAGAGAGGTGAAGTCAGTGAATGTACAGCGAGGTTGGATGATGAGGAATTGGAAAATGTGAGTACGTTTAAGTACTTGGGTAGTGTGATGAATAAGGATGGAGGTTTGGAGGGTGAAGTGCTTGAAAGGGTACAGCAGGGAAGAAAGGTTGCTGGTTCTTTGAAAGCAGTGATAAGAAACAGGGAAGTGAGCATGGAAGTGAAAAAGTAACTTACTACATGACAGTATTGTGATACCAACTCGAACGTATGGAAGTGAAGCTTGGACGTTGTTGGAAAGACACAAGTCAAGAGTGAGAGCAGTGGAAAGGAGTTATTTAAGAGGAGCCTGTGGAGTCACATGGAGAGACAGGCTGACGAATGAGGATATAAAGGAGCGTTGTGGTGTGGATGTGGATGTGATAGGAAGCGTTATGAGGAACACACTGAGGTGGTTTGGCCATGTGGAGAGGATGGAGGATGAGAGACTGACGAAGAGAGTGTATGTGAGTGAGATGGAGGGGGGAAGAAGGAGGGGGAGGCCGAGGATGAGATGGAGGGATGGGGTGGAGAGGTATATGAGAGAGAGGGGTGTGAGTTGGGAGCAGGGCAGTGAAATGGCTGGGGACAGGGCGACGTGGAGGCGATTTGTTTGTGGCCACCCCAAACGGGATTGAGGCGTCTGGCAATAGATAGATAGATTTATGCAACACCTGTGATTATTAGGTATAGTTAGCCTGCATCCCATGTTAAGAACTCTGGCAGTAACCATGTAGGAAGGCCAGATACGTTTCATCATTTTCAAGTTCTTCAAGATTCATCGTCAAAATCTGGGGGGGTCTCAATCCCATTTTTTTTTAAAATTCAGGCTTAAGCATATGACCCATAGACGTAACCTTATTTAACCCCTTCAGCTATAGAACTTGCTTGTCATTAGCTTTTATCTCAGGAGGATTTTTCTCAGCTAAGGATAGAGTTTTGAAATTGGAGAGGTCAGATATACTACTACTACTACTAATAATAATAATAATAATAATAACAACAACAATAATGATAATAATAATAATAATAATAATAATAATAATAATAATAATAATAATCATCATCATCATCATCATCTTAATAATAATAATAATGATAATAACAACTATAATAATAAAATAATACTTTTAAAGCTAAATATAAATGTCTTTCGGTATTCAAAATATAACCCTTCCAGGTCGAAAAGTCTCCCTCCAGCTTAATAAAACCGTCTGGAGATGGGAAGAAGAAAATAAAAAATTAGGAAACCAAAAAAAAAAAAAAAAAAAAAAAGAACTGATGGGACTTGCGAAAACATTCCATTGGATTAGTATATCTTCACTCTAGAATCTTGCCATACTTTCAGCAATTTCAGGCGATTCTAAAAAGATTTAAAGATAACAAAGAAATTAATCATACGTACCGTCCTCCTGCATCACATTTAATTCAGTTGAAATATAATGACTCTCACTTCCGACGCTGCCAAAAAGCACTATGTTATTAATGTACCAGGAAATCCTTTTTTTTCCCTTTTCTTTTTTGAGTGGTCACGTGGGACGATGTCTAAACATAAAAAGACCTGACATTCTATAAATAATAAAGTTTTTGTATCCAAGCGCCAGCCAGATTTTTTGTAACTTGAAAATATTATGATGACTCGCTTCAGCATTAGTGTATTAAAAAGCTGCATTTAAAACTAGGAAGAAAAATTAGTGAAAAACTATTTATTTTAGGACATGGTTGGTTAATACCCTTTTGTACATTATCTATGCAGTGTGGCGATATTAGATAGATTTATGTAACATAGAAGAAGATAGTAAGGTGCATTAAACAAAATAAATTGATTAGAAAAAGGTGTTAGGCTGCGTCCTTAACGACGAAAATACGGGCCAAAGTATAAGAGAACGCACGTCATCGAACTGAACCTTTCTAAATTGACAGACGCTCAGCAAATATATAAATTCTTCAATAACTGCAAATAGGCTGCTAGTGGAATTAACAATTTTGTAGAATTTGATCCCAGAATTTCCCAGGCCTGAAAGAAAAGAGAATTTATGTATAGGGGAGATTTTCATTGGGTACCCTGTTGATAGTTTTGTTCTCTCTCTCTCTCTCTCTCTCTGTTCCTGTATCCTGTCCACTCAGTATTAAATATTCATTGCCTTAAATCTTTCCAATATCACCATACTCTGCATAAATAACGTACAAAACGATATTAAGCAACCGTATCCAAAAATAGATCGGTGTTAGAGAGCTCCCTCGTAAGCGTAGGAGATTTTTTTTGTAATAATTCATCCTTATATATTTTTTTTCTTACATTACGCTCTGGTAATATCTTGCATGTTTTTTTTTCATCCTAAAATAGACTGAGTTTGCATCATCATCATCATCAACATCCTCCTCCTTCTCATTATCATCTTCATCATGATCTTCCTCCTCCTCCTCCTCTTCCTACTCATCCTCCTCATCATCACGATCCTCCTCTTCCTCCCCATCATCATCCTTTTCATCATCTTCATCATCATCACCATCATCAGAGAGCTAGGAAAATAATGACAATGCCTGAACAATCAGCAAGCCCAGAGCTAGAAAATATTGCTAGAGACATTATACATTACTAGATGTTGCTAGATAATACTGGATGTGAAGTGTGCTTGAGAAATTTCATCCACGAGGAAGAGAAGTGATGATGTCTGTTTTTTAAATGAAGGTTCAAGGCTACGTTTTCTCCAAGAACCAGAGGAGAAAATGCCATTGTTTCTCCTCCGTCTGCTCAGCTTGAGTCAAACGGACCGTGGTGCGTATGACAGTAACAGGAACGAGTGACAATGCTGCATGATGGAAGGATCAATGGCTTGTGGGATTACCTCTCCATTAGTGAAAAAATATTTGGTATCGTCCCATGGATTACGTTGGGTGGCGCTATATCCTCACGTGCCTTTTATCATATCTGTCTGTCTATTGCCTCACGCTGCATCCTGTGAGCGGCTACCCCGACAGAAAGGGCCTCTGGAAACTTAACCTCTTCCTGTCCATTAACGATCCTTCTTTCCACCGGACTTCCTTGCATTTTTTTATGACCAAATCATAAGGGCAAGCAAAATATGTCCAGGCCAAGGGAGGGTAGAAAAAGAAAAGACACCAAAAATCAAGATCTACTCTATTCAAGATGACTGGAAACAATGTCTTTAAAAAGTTGAAGATCATAAGCAGTGGGAAAGACGACTCAGACAGTTCAAAAGTTGGGAATTTTGGGTATAGAACAATAGAAAAAAGAAAGAATGATAATTGATAGGGTGAGTCCGCTAAGTTCGAAATTTGGGTGTAGAACAACAACAAAAAAAAAAAAAAAAGACAAAAAAGGAATAATATTTGATAGGGTGCGTCCAAGCTGTTGACATCGAGGGAGGGAAGGGATGCGTCCTGAATCGGTGCATGAGTCGTCATTAACATGATCAACATCCTCCTCCTCCTTCTCCTCCTCCTCCGTCTCCTCCTCCTCCTCTTCCTCCTCCTCCTCCTGCTCCTCCTCATCACCATCCTCCTCTTCATTCTATTCATCATCATCACCATCATCAGAAAGCCATGATGTCGAGAATTATTCGTGTCTCGAAACTTGCACGAGACACACGACAACGCTGATTCTGAAATATATCATGTTTACGTTTCCTATATACCGATTTTCATGCATAAATTACGCCTAATAAAACTCACACATCTCTTGGATACCATTTAATATGCTTATCAATACAGTAAATGATAAAGGAGTTATTATGTATCGTTACTAGTTATCAGAGGTGTTAACGAAGAGAAAAAATGCTTAATGAGAACTTAGATGAGACAGATATTTGTTTTAGTTTCTCTAATGTTTTTACACCGCACATTATTCGTTGCATAATGATCTAGCAACGATGGATCAATATCTGAAGACTTTTATAGAGTTACAGTGATATTTGAGACTTTTTTTTTTCCCCGATTCTGGGCTAAGGCAAGAGGTTCAGGGCCTACGAGTATACCGCTAATGCCCTTGATGTGGTGTGGTGTGGTGTGGTGTGATGTGGTGTAGTGTGATGTGGTGTGATGTGGTGTGGGAGGGTGATATTCTATGTTTTGGTGTGAGAGAATGGTATGATGTGTGGTGTGGTGTAGTGTGATTTGATGTGGTGTGGTGTTTTATGGTGTGGTGTGGCGGCATTGGGTGATATGGTAAGATGTGTGCTGGAGTGTGGTGTGGTCCAGTGCGACTTTGCTTAAGTGTGAAGTAATTAATTTCCGAGAATCATTAATGAGAGACAGACTGACAGGGCCGCTACTGGGGAAGCTAAAACCAGTCGCTAGGAATGAAGTTATAATTCATGAGGCTATAGACACACGAATAAGGCTTTGTGGGATGTTCTTGCCTTTCTTCTTTACTCTTAGGAGGCACTATGAGAGAGAGAGAGAGAGAGAGAGAGAGAGAGAGAGAGAGAGAGAGAGAGAGAGAGAGAGAGAGAGAGAGAGAGAGAGAGAGAGATGGGGGGATTATGAGTGTTAATGTGTGTGCATGTGTATTCTGTGCAAGAGTGTGCTTGTTCGAGGGTAAGCGCTCGTGTGTGTGTGTGTGTAATTCACTGGGTCGGTCAGGATCACTTGATGGTCGTGATCGTCAGCTTTTACCCTCCCGGAAGGGAGCTGAGAGCTCATATAGTCCTATCTAAGGGCAAGGCTGTGACCTTCACACACGTACACACCCGTCCCCTTGCTCAAGGGAGACAGTAACCACCCACTTCGTCAGTGAAACTTTTCGCAACCTGAGCGAGGCGCGAACTCCCGTCCACCAGTTGGCAAGCGAGAACGTTACCACTGCGCCAACGTGTGTGTGTGTGTGTGTGTGTGTGTGTGTGTGTGTGTGTGTGTGTGTGTGTGTGATTCCCTTACCATGAATGATTAATGTTTGTTCTGTGGTGTCTTCTGTACAACGTCATCAGTTTCATTTTTTAGTGTATTCTTTGCTGTCTTCAGATATACAGTACTTATTCATCGTTAGAATGACCTCTCATACTGGATGTCTGTATGTCCAGCAGAAGTGACTCCCCCCCCCTCCTCTCTCTCTCTCTCTCTCTCTCTCTCTCTCTCTCTCTCTCTTTCTCTCTCTCTCTCTCTCTCACTCTCGCCAGCCATGCACCCATCCAGTCATATATGCATTTTTTTTTTACATCCAATTTTTTTTTTCTCTCTCTATCTCTCTAGACATCCAACCATATATACATTATTTTTATTAATATCCAACTTATGTAAATATCAAATTCAACGCAGGCATCCCAAAGGTAATTAACCACGGCACAGGTAAGCGGCTTTTAACGACTGCGCTTGCGAAGGGCATAGAGGGGCATGGGATGGATGTAGGGGACGTTGAAGTGAAATATAAAAGAAAAAAGAAAAATGAAAAAGAGAGAAAGAATAAGAAAATGAGCAACGTCGCCTGAAAGATGGAGATACGCTGCATAAAAAAAGCCCAGAACTCCGTGAAAGAACGTGAAAATTTGTGAAGGTAAGATTGAAACTGAGTGAATGAATACGAAGAGTTTTGAAAGTAAGCGGGCAGCGTGATCGTAAGTGAAAAAAGTTTAACCATAAATGAAAAAAAGAAGTTAACAAGAAATCAAAAGGGCTCTGGATGGCGTGCAAGAGCGTGGAAAGACAGAAAATTGTGTGGGGGTTCATAAAGGCAGCGTGGAAAGGTGCGAAAAGGAGAGGTGTGGTAGTGGGAAGAGATTGACAAGGAGGGGTGTGGTAGTGGGAAGAGACTGACAGGTGTTGCGTTTAATCCTTTGTGATGGACGGTTGAAACGCTCTAGGTCGATGAAAGAGAGAGAGAGAGAGAGAGAGAGAGAGAGAGAGAGAGAGAGAGAGAGAGAGAGAGAGAGAGAGAGAGAGAGAGAGAGAGAGAGAGGTGGCGAAAGAATTATTACACCAGATACAGCTAAGAACTACACTACGGAATTGGAATAAGTGATATAGGTGAACTGCACTATCCATGACTGGTTGACGACAAACACAAGTAAACGACTACCACACACACACACACACACGTACACAGTGTTAAATAGTATAGAAATTGTTAGTAACATATACGGTACACTTGCATTCATTAAACCACGTCCAAGTAAAACTATACTCCCTGTTATTGACAAAGCAGCTTAAACTTAGTTCAGTATGCAAGAACACAGGAAATGACTGATGACATATGCTCAGCTATTTATTATTATTATTATTATTATTATAATGCCACTCAGGGATGAGTGAGGCTGGTCACCCTCATTTTATAAGCCAGGACCAACTTGCCTAGCCCCGGACTCCTACGCTCCTCATGGGGCAACGTAGGATTAGATGATGGATGGATGGATGGATGGATGGATGGATTATTATTATTATTATTATTATTATTATTATTATTATTATTTTTATTATTATTATTATCGTCCGCCTTTAGCAAGACGGAGCGATAATGTTTTTTTTTGCCAGGGTCTATGTGTCTGTCTGTCAGTCTATCTGTGCATGTGTGCGTGTATCTGTTCCCATCATATCTCGAAAAGTTGTGGACGAATTTTCACCAAATCTTCGGGAAACAGCAGTTAAGTGGAAGTGCAGAAGCCTATTACTTATGGTGTGGATTTGATGAATGACGGCCTAATGTCAGCCGCCTTATGTTTTTTTAATATGGATTAGCTTTTTGCGAAGCGCGGTGACTTAAATTCCGTGGAGTTTTGCAAATTTTCCTCAATTTTAGTTTGAAGGTAAATACCTCATCCAACTACATACGAGTATTTTGGCGGGCGATTAGCATTCGACCCTGATTGCTTTTGTTTCATTATTACAGCTACTACTACTACTATTACTATTACTACTACTACAAATAATTCACTGATTTATATCCTGCTTCATTTGCACGTGCCCATTCCTCGAGCCTCCTTAGGACCCCCCCCCCTCCTTTTCTTTTTTTATGTCTTCGGAAAATGGCTTGTTTGGATTCATTTTCTTTGATCATATATTAAATTAAAGTTTTCCAGAAACCTGCATTGAAAACCCCTTCGGTGACTATGATAACATTCAGGTCTTATCACCGATACATAAATTCACCAAACATCAGCGTATAGTGCTCTAAGTCTCTAGGGAGCTTTGCATCTTACAGCTTCATCTTTCTCCTTTCAGATACACATACAGCTTACTCTTGCGAATGGATCCCCCAAAGCATGCCAGTGGTCAGTTACTCGTAGGAGCTGTAGCAATGTCAAACGATTTTAAACAGCCTCTCTCTGTCTCAGTCTGTATGTCTGTCTCACACACACACGCACACATACACACACACACACACACACACACACACACACACACACACACACACACACACACACACACACACACACACACACACACCCCGCCCCACACACACACGCACACCCCGCCCCACACACACACGCCACCCTCCTTTCAATACATGCTCGTCTTGGTCTACCTCTTCTTTCAACAAAATAACTCTTTCATGTTGCTTTCAAAGGTGTTTATATATCATGAACATTGCAACACTTTAATGAAAATATCGCCTTACACGATGTCCTCCCTCATACACATCCGCCATTCCTCATACACTTCCCCTCTTAGTCCCTCCATCTTGATACCAAACTTTTTCTTCTCTAACAAGTCCCCCATTAATACTACGAGTAAATTTTCAAAGGTTTATTGTCTTCCCCAGTACAATACAACGTTCATAAAAAAAAAAAAGTCGAACACGTCATTCGCCCTCATATACTTTCTTTCCTTGTACCTCCACCTTATTTTCGATCTACCTCTTCTTCCATCTACACAATCATGTATATTCTTTTCAAAGGTGTAATTTTGCCAAGAACATAACATGAGTTTAAATAAAATCCAAAACGGTACCCTCTGTCAAAGTCCCCCACCTTATCAGTCCATCTTTCTCTCGGTCAATCTCTTCTTCTTCTTCTTCTTCTTCTTCTTCTTCCTCTTACAACTCCTATGCTTATACCATACTCATCCAAGCTTACAGTTTTCTCAAGAACATAAATACACTTTTGGAAATTTCGTCCAATATGCCGCCCTTTCTTATGGACTTTCTTATTTATTCTCCTACCGTGTTCTTAATCTCGAGTTTGTTCTTCTGCAGCCACCAGGATCAAGCCATATTTTCTCAAGTTTAAAGATTTCCCAAAAGCACTCCAGTGTTTAAAAAATATTCTAACACGCCAGCCTCCCCCATGCACTCACTCGCCTAGTCTCTCCATCTTGTTTTGGGTCTGCCTTTTCCCCTCCTTCCAACTCCCTTGCTAAACCATATTTCACAGGTTTATACATTTCTCAGGAGCTTTACAGAGCTTAAAAATTGTCAGACATGTCACCCTTTCTCATATACTCCCCTACTGAGAATTTCCATCTAGTTCTCGGGCTCATATTCTCGCTGGGTAAGGAAGCTCCCTAACACAGCTTCCTTAGCTATTTATTTCGCTATTATTCGTTACTCTCTTGTGTGTCGCTTAAATCGAGCTACTATCGCTATGTTCTGCATAAGTAAGGTAGGAAATGACATTAACCAGCCGCATCCTTAAATAAATCGCCGAGGAATAGGTGCTTGGGAGCTTCCTTAACCGACGAGAATACGGGCCTTGGTCTACATTCTCTGCATTCAACTACAAAGCTCAAACATTCAACTACAAAGCTCAAACATTCAACTACAAAGCTCAAACATTCTATTCACTGGTGCATAGAGTTCTCAGCACAATATCAGGGTTCATATTGGAGCTTCAGGAGTATTGAACTATTACCAACAATCTCAGGTAATGATGGATATACATGATTTGGACTCACACACACACACACACACACACACACACACACACACACACACACACACACACACACACACACACACACACACACACACACACACACACACACACACACACACACACACATGAACTCCAGTATGTGAAAAACTAAGTCACTCAGGTATGCGTGAATGGATATCTGGTGTTTTTTTGTGCGTGTGGTGAAGTTATGCGTCTATACCTCTCCTTGCTTTCTTTTTTTCTCTCGTTCATTCTTCCACTCTCTCATTTCGGTAAGTTTTACACGCGATGTGGTGCAGTCCTTAGGGTCCTCATATCTCATGTTGTTTATTATTCCTTTCGTTTCTTTCCTTCAAGGCACTTCCGTGATAAGTCAAAATAAATCTTAGCATTCGAATAAGGAACAAGAAATTCACCCAAATCTGAGGGTAAGCCGGAAAAGTAGTGTTCTTCATGACCGACAAGTAACCATTATAAAGAACAATCAAAACATACCACAAGGGCCTTCACCCAGCCACCACATCTGCTTCTGACTCACCGTTCAGTGGAGACAGCCATGTGTGAGGGTGTGGAGAGCAGCAATGACTCGGAGCTACACAGTATATCGTTGGAACCAAGTAACCCCTCATGATTATCATTTTCTAGGGGGACAGTAGGTAATTCTTTAGTTGTACCTCGCCAGGCCCACCACTGGAGCAGTTGACCCTCCAGTTCGATCAAAGGCAAAAAACATGCCAGAACCCCGCTTTTGGTTGGTCCATCGGACTGCCAACATAACGACCCATTTAATAACACATCCACTTGATGCAATCCATCGCTCTGTCGGAAACCTACTCTTCTGGAGGCGATCTGCTGTTCACTGACATGTTGAAACTTATCGGTTTATGAATAATCCACGATTCCAATAGCCATCCGAACACTCCTGTGTGTATTCTGGGATTGGGTCTGTCTTCAAATGCCTAGTATGTCACTGGGGTTTGCAACCCGACCCACTTTCATAGATTATGTTGTCACGCTATGACCCCATCCCCTGGTACAAGATTAGATTCCTCTTGCATCTAATCTCAAGCACTTCCAACTACCCTATTGGACTGGAACACAGACACCTACACTCTCTTTCCAGACAGACATGGCCATCTTCCGATGCATCGCGTGTACACTGTTATCCATCCCCCCCCACACACACATTCATACCATACTTGCCCTTCACGTCAAGTACGTTGTGCACACTGGGCTCATCAAGCTTCCCTTAATTTTTTTCAGTGAATATATTAGTCATGCAAAATGTCTGGAGTTTCAGAGGGTTCATTAATTATGAAGAATATATTAGTCATGCAAAATGTCTGGAGTTTCAGAGGGTTCATTAATTATGAAGTGAAATGATACTGTTCCATTTATATATATATATATATATATATATATATATATATATATATATATATATATATATATATATATATATGAAATGATACTGTTCCATTTATATATATATATATATATATATATATATATATATATATATATATATATATATATATATATATTTCTGTATTTAATTTATCATTCCTTCCTCTGCTGATGTTTGGAAAAATAAGAAATCGCGACGCTCCTTGGAGATTTGAACCTATGCCTAAACACCTTGTCTACCAGTTGTATGAAAAGAATATACATACATACACATATACATACATAAAAACATGCATACAAACATACATACATATGTAAATAGATACATACAAACATTTATACATGCGTACGTACATACATACATATATTCATACATACATACATAATACATATATATATACGTACATACATACATATATACATACACACTGTTACATAGCCTATGATTTCATCATCCTTTGTGTAATTCTAACGTACAGTATGCTGCATGTTTGATCACGAGCGTGTTCTACCTCACTCCCCCCTTCTACCCTTATAGTAGAGTAAGTCGTTCTTTCTGTTGTTCAGAGCAGGATTGTCAACTCTTTGTCCCCTATGGCTTCATTTGCGCGTCCTTCTTACAAGTTGTATCAAGCTCTGCCGGCCCCTATATAATGAGCTCAGTCTCTGCATTAATTGCCACTTAGATCTACTCCTCATTTTGCTCACATCTCTGTCCTCCCCTGTACAGTTGTTATTATTGTGAGTGCTCAGGAAGTCTCCAGCCATCTAGCAGCTGTGTAATTTGAGTATAAGTGTTATTACATTTTTTCTTGTACTGTGTAGCATAAGGTGTTAATTCGTAGGCCTAGTGAGGTTTTTGTGATTCATGTGTTTTTGGTGTCAGCCAGTAGTAATAATATTTTGTATCTGTAATAATATATCTTGCATTCACTGAGCATTATCCGGTTTTCTCATTTTATGAGGGCTGACTTAGATAAATTTACACTTGCTAATTTCCTGTTAACAGAGGCTATTGCAGTTAACCATATATTTAACCTGTTTTTTGCCATTACATTATCCTTATGAGTCCTGAATGTTTTATTGTTAGTTTGAACATTAAACTTTAACTTGTAATTTTACCTAACTCTTTTGTTTTGAACCTGGAACTTTGCGGGACAGTTTTACTGTGTAGCATAAGGTGTTAATTTGTAGGCCTAGTGAGGTTTTTGTGATTCATGTGTTTTTGGTGTCAGCCAGTAGTAATAATATTTTGTATCTGTAATAATATATCTTGCATTCACTGAGCATTATCCGGTTTTCTCATTTTATCAGGGCTGACTTAGATAAATTTACACTTGCTAATTTCGTGTTAACAGAGGGTATTGCAGTTAACCATATATTTAACCTGTTTTTTGCCATTACATTATCCTTATGAGTCCTGAATGTTTTGTTGTTAGTTTGAGCATTAAACTTTAACTTGTAATTTTACCTAACTCTTTTGTTTTGAACCTGGAACTTTGCGGGACAGTTTTCTCTGTTCCGTAACAACACATACATACATACATTAAATATCCATTCTGTGTTGCTTCAGGAAGAGCGTAGAGGTCCGAGGGTAATCTACTTATGCTTGATATTCAAGGAGACTGACCAGGCCTGGTATTCTCATCGATTAAGGAAGCTCCCTAACACCTCCTCCTTAGAGATTTGTCTTTGGATTTGGCTGGTTAATATTCTTTTGCACTTTATTTATGCAGAGTAGGATGATGCTAGAGGGCATAATCTAACGCAAAAGGAAAAAAAAAGAAAAGAAAAGAAAGAAAGAAAGGAGAGTAAGCTGTAAAAGCAAAATAAATCTCTTAGGAAAAATTGCCAGGGAGCCTTCTTAACCGACAAGAATAGGGACCCAGTCGCTCTTCCCTGTGAGGCACAATGTAAGCAGTAATCCTCAACCTACCCTTGGATTGAAATATGGGGTAAATTCGGGCTGAGCGTTTCACCCCGCTATTCCACTAGGGGTCTGAACAATAACTCTAAAATTTTCCACAAAGTCTAATAAATTCCTCAATAACTGGTGCTTGTAGCGAGGCACAAAGAAATTCCGAACGATGTCAACAGGAATGATTTACGTGGTTACCTTGTCGAAAGAGTTTTTTTTTTCTTAAGTCTGCTTGAAACTGAAAATCTTCAATAAATAGCTGTAAAATGTGTAATGATTGGAGAGAGAGAGAGAGAGAGAGAGAGAGAGAGAGAGAGAGAGAGAGAGAGAGAGAGAGAGAGAGGCTGGTTAAATATAAATGCTTACCTAGTACATGGAGGTGTCATGTTTTCTCGATAGTGTGCGTTTGTGAGAAAGTGAATGTGTGGGAAAGTGAGTGACACTCTCTCTCTCATTCTCTCTCTCTCTCTCACACACACACACACACACACACACACACACACACACACACACATGCGCGCACGTGCGATCTCGAGAGAGAGAGAGAGAGAGAGAGAGAGAGAGAGAGAGAGAGAGAGAGAGAGAGAGAGAGAGAGAGAGAGAGAGAGGGAGTATTAGGACTCCATATTATAATTACAAATCATAATAGATAGATAGATAAATAGATAGATAGAGAGACAGATAGAAGCAGGCAGTCAGATGATGAGAAGGTATTGTGTCTGCAAGAATTGAGCAATGCTAAACATGCTTACACACTCTTAACTCAAGGAATGCTTATTAGGCACACGACAGCGCCTAGTGACCATACACACACATACACACATACTCACACACAGGCTTCTAGAACTTTCCACTCACAAGGAACACACGTGACACACCCCTGCTTCACCAGAATTTAGGAAAGAGAGCTCAGAGGGAGGTTAGCCACAGAACAGGCAGGAGAGAAGGAGACAAGCCATACAAGAGACAGGTCGCAGGGAGAAGGGTTTGGTAACTTGAGAGAGAGACAGAGAGAGCGAGACAGAGAGATAGCTAGCGGGACTGGACTCTATACTTCGCTCTGTGTGAGAGACTTGTTAATATTTCCAAGACAAATAAAAATAGTCCCATACTATTCTTTACCTCTCCTGTCACAACATGACAAATGGAAAAGAAGATTATCTACTAGAAGCTACTCCAAGATATAATAACCGCTCGTCCACAAGTCTAATATACATAAAACTCCACTACAAGTAACCACAAAGTCTTTTATGACATTTGGTAGCAGCAAACGTATACGAACCTCGTCTACGAATCAACAGTGAATTCCTACAAAATATCAAGATTGAAAGCAAAAAAATACCTCTCACAACCAACAACTTACAACCAGCTCCTGACAGTATTCTCTCCAACCAGCCCCCTCCGTCTCCACGATCATCACGCTGATTTAGAAGTGATCACACGACGCCTTGCATGTAGTTTAACAAAATATTGATACGATCTTGCAATTTCTACGACGAATCAGCGAACTACAACCATCTACAATCAACTACAATTAACAACTCTACGTCGTCTGTATAATCTTCTACACGCACCTACAAGTAGCGGCAGTCTTCATCCCACAACGAGTAAATCACTAGAGAAAAGGACCGAGAAAACATCGACATAGAAAAACGGAACAAACAAACGAAGAGTGAGACACGACTCATAACTCATCTTACTCACTCATCTTCACTCAAGTTACTCATCGCTACTCATTCACTCACCACAGCTACCAGTGTGGGAAGTTGAGGTCATCATGCGTGCTTGCTGAAAAGACGCCACGTCAGTCAACTCACCACTTGCACCACCACTCACACCATTCCCACCACGGTAAAAATTAGTGAGTTACATAGTTACTTCATTTATACAATACACAGTGATAGACAATAAGCTTCTGCACAAACATATAAAACGTGCTGTATATTTACAGCTTAAATACACATACTTACTTCAGTTATCTGCATAACTCAAACACTAAATAATCACCAACAATAAATATTCTACACTGTATATATTCATTCATTTATTATAACATTTATTTACTACCAACGAGTGTTACCATTTATACCTACATAAAATACGTGTTTCATACATACAACTATACATTATTACATCTACAAAGTAATAAAGAAAATATACCATCACCGTTACTCAGTGAGCGATTAAAAGAACTGTATTAAACATTTATTAATTAAGCTACCTAGTGGAAACATATAAATTAAGTTACAAGGTAAACTAGAAAAAAAAAAATGGCCAACACAAATGACGTTAGCAAGAGTGAACATCTTCAACACAATCGTGAAGACAATGATTTCCACACAGTGCTGACACACATATTACCCACGATAGGTACAAATGAACAACAAGTCAGTGTATATAGTTAATACTGTATATAGTGTATATATATATATATTTTTTTTTATATAAAATAACAAAATATGGGACTATATAATATCATTTTCAGTAATACCTGTGCAATATAAACTAAACTTTAAAAAAGTATCCCAAGGAAATTAGCCAGTAATTATGCAACCATGAACAACATGGAAAAAGCGTACACAAGCGAAGAAAAACAAACTATAGAAAATCAATACATACAAAAAAAAAGAAAAAGAAAAAGAAAGAAAGAAAAAGTAAGAAAGAAAAAAGAGAGAAATAGAGTAAGATCACATAACAAACAAATGAAAATAAGTGTAAGTGTTACTACATATGCCAAAATACCACATAAACTACAAACAAAAAAGCAAATTGTTGTCTCCACAAGCAAGTGGCATGACACATCATCACTATCATCGACCGCAGCATATGTTAGGACTGCAATTATAACAATTATGTAACTCCATATTATAATTATGTAACGACAAACGATTGCATTATGTTACACTTGCTACAATTATGTAACTACAAACGATATGTAACAATTATGTAACGACAAACGATTTCATTATGTAACACTTTGCCAATTATGTAACAGTTGCATTAACAAGATGTAACTTTTATGTAACTTTAACTACAATTATGTAACTACAAACGATATGTAACAATTATGTAACGACAAACGATTGCATTATGTTACACTTTGCCAATTAACAGTTGCATTAACAATATGTAACTTTTATGTAACTTTAACTACAATTATAAGGCCAAGACACTTATGTAATAGTTGCATTAACAAAATGTAACTACAATTATAAGGCCAACACATGTATGCATTTCACTACAATAACCAAAGTACATACTGTATTACAGTTCAATAATTTACTTTAATGCATTTATTCAAATATGTATACAACTTGTTTAAAATGTAATATTACTAAATAATCACTATTTACTATGAATATTATATGTATACAATATTCATACAATTATGTTACTTTACAATATTATGTATTTCACTTAATTAGCTTATAAGTTCATTATAATGTGTATATAATATGTATTAATATGTTAGGACTATTAACTGTCGATGGTACGCCATTTTCGCGTGACCGAGCAGATATTAGGACTCCATATTATAATTACAAATCATAATAGATAGATAGGTAAATAGATAGATAGAGAGACAGATAGAAGCAGGGAGTCAGATGATGAGAAGGTATTGTGTCTGCAAGAATCGAGCAATGCTAAACATGCTTACACACTCTTAACTCAAGGAATGCTTATTAGGCACACGACAGCGCCTAATGACCATTCACACACATACACACATACTCACACACAGGCTTCTAGAACTTTCCACTCACAAGGAACACACGTGACACACCCCTGCTTCACCAGAATTTAGGAAAGAGAGCTCAGAGGAAGGTTAGCCACAGAACAGGCAGGAGAGAAGGAGACAAGCCATACAAGAGACAGGTCGCAGGGAGAAGGGCTTGGTAACTTGAGAGAGAGACAGAGAGAGCGAGACAGAGAGATAGCTAGCGGGACTGGACTCTATACTTCGCTCTGTGTGAGAGACTTGTTAATATTTCCAAGACAAATAAAAATAGTCCCATACTATTCTTTACCTCTCCTGTCACTACATGACAAATGGAAAAGAAGATTATCTACTACAAGCTACTCCAGTATAATAACCGCTCGTCCACAAGTCTAATATATATATAACTCAACCACAAAGGAACCACAAAGTCTTTACGACAGGAGAAGAAACGGATTCTGTAAGCTTAACATCGCTAAAGCTTACTAAAGGAAAACTAGAAAAACAAGAGGAGAAAATCATTGGAAAAAATGATGACAGAAGCTACTTAGAGTACTGTAATTATGTCCTGTTCTTTGTTGACTAAAAAAAGAAATAAATAATAAATCCAGAAAAATCACTTAACGTCATCATTTGTCTGGGAGAAAATTAGAAAAGTGAAAAAGATAATGCTTGTGAAGGACTTTGTCATACCTTCCAAAATATCACGTATTATCTTTTCCCCAACACCATATATATATATATATATATATATATATATATATATATATATATATATATATATATATATATATATATATATATATATATATATATATATATATATATATATATAACCAGGGATATTATTTACTAAGTGCAGCCAAGAGAAAAATAATAGACAGAAAGGTAATACTAATGAAAGATAGTATCAGGTCTTGAATATTATGCGTCATCTCTTCTTTACCCCGTAAGTCTGAGAAAGTCTTGGTATATATGTAGTTTTCATTTTATTTATTTATTTTATTTGCTTACTTTTTAAAATTTTATCCAGCACGAAGGAGAATTTATGTAGAGAAGGGCATAAAGTAAAGCAAAACCTCGCTTTTCCATTTCCACATATCTCCCTTGAGATGCAATGTTATCGTCTGAAAACCTTTATATATATGACTCCTGGCCTTCATAACGGAAGATGCGGTGAGGTCGTTAATGAACAGGGACAGAGTATGAGACGGCACATCTTATTGCCTGTGACGGATATTGCAATTGTTTACCTCTCTGTCTGTTTATCCGCTTGGCTATTATTATTTTTTTTATGTCTATCCGTCTGACAGTTTGTCTTTGTCTGTCTGTCTGGCAATCGATCTATCTGTCTATCTACTATCTATGAATGTCTTCCGAACTGTGTACATTGTAAATACCTATTAATCAATCAGTCTATTTGTCTATTCTGTCTACCTATTTTTCTATCAATGTCTATCCATCTCCTATTAATCTATCAGTCTATTTGTCTATTCTATCTGTCTACCTACTTTTTTATCTATGTCAATCTATTCATCTATTTATCCACCTGTTTGGCTCTCTGCTTCTCTTCCCATCTCTACCTTTTTATCGACCAGTCTGTCCAATTGTTGATCTATTTGTCTATCTACTCATCTGTTGGTTTGAATATACTTCTGCTTAACTGTCTGTCTATGTGTCCATGTATTTATTTGTCTCTGCTCTAAATATCTCTGCATCTGTCTATCTTCCTGCCTCAAGTGGAGGTGGGGGGCAGCATGTACTGCCATTTTTTTTTTTCTACCCAGGCAATCGAAAAATTGCACAATGGTAAACCTCATCACGACTATGTTTTAGCTAGCATGTGATCCTGAGGACCGATCTCTGTAAAACACACACACACACACACACACACACACACTGGTGCAGTGGTAACGCTCTCGCTTGCCAACTGGTGGACGGGAGTTCGCGCCTCGCTCAGGTTGCGAAAAGTTTCACTGACGAAGTTGGTGGTTACTGTCCCCCTTGAGCAAGGGGACGGGTGTGTGCGTGTGTGAAGGTCACAGCCTTGCCCTTAGATCGGACTATATGAGCTCTCAGCTCCCTTCCGGGAGGGTAAAAGCTGATGATCACGACCATCAAGTGATCCTGACCGACCCGGTGAATTACACACACACACACACACACACACTTTATATATGCAGTATATCTATATCTATATCTATCTATCTATCTATCTATCTATCTATCTATATATATATATATATATATATATATATATATATATATATATATATATATATATATATATATATATATATATATGAAGGTACAGTGGTAGAATGTGCGTTTCCGTACACAGGAGAATGAGGGTTCACACCCCGCCAGAGTATTAAACTTTGGGAGCGTTCTCCCGGTCATGTACTGCTTTGACGGACATAAGGGATGCTGTGGTTGAACAAGTGTCGCATACTATAAAGTATGCATGCACCCAGTCAGCTTGAGCGGGTCGATTACACTTGGTTCACAGACTACATACACATCCAAAGCCACTCCAACATTATGGTCACACTTACAAGCACTTCTCACCCTACATACAATCTCAAGTAGACAGCCAAAGCCACTTGGTAGAGGTACGTAGGCTGTATCATCCCCACTTCGCTCGGGATTGGCCGGTCCTGCAATGGATACTTAAAAGGCTGATGATATATATATATATATATATATATATATATATATATATATATATATATATATATATATATATATATATATATATATATATATATAGGGATGGGCTCTACAATCAAAGCTGTCTTTAGTCTTCTTTCCATAAGACAAAAAAAAAAAAAAATGCACAGCGGTTCAGCTTTTAACCAGGCCTAGCCTCGGCCCCTCCTCCCTGCAAGTACTTATCTCTCTCCCCTTAGAATACTGCAGAAGTGACTGCGACTGTCAGAAGTATCCTTTCTCTTGTTAATATTATTACCACTGTATTTAAATGATCACGAGACTTGGAAGGAGGGGTAAAACTTGGCTGTCATGAAGACAGAATACTTGCACATCGGAATGGCGAACTCTTTACTTACAAAAGACAGGCACATTTTGCCTTTTTAGGCCTCTGTGTAAGACTGTCCATCAAAAGATAATGATGATGGTAGTTAGATTAAGCACAAGAAATATCACTGTAGCGTAGAAAGGGAGAGTGAGAAAGCAAGGGTTTTACTGTGTGTGAGTGAGTGAGTGTGTGTGGGAGAGAGACCGTGGAAAAAACTTGTCTCCATTTTCCCAAACAGCGCGCAATTGATCAAGAGTTTACTCGTAGTGGAGGAGGCAGGAGGCAGGTAGTAGTGTGTGGGGATGGGAAGGCTGAGGTTAGTGTGGCTGCGGCCTTCGTTGAGGGAGGTAGTGCCGTTTGTCCCTCCCCTCGGACCCCCCCCTCCCCCCAGGTCCTCTTTCTCTTAGACTGGAAAGATTACGATTTCACGCATCAGCTTCACAAGAAAGTGGATTTAGAGAAACGCGGTGGTGTGGAAGGTAGAGTCGAGTCATACAGGCATAGTGACGATCGAGAAAGTGGTGCTGTAGCAAGTTTTGTGAGATTTTCGGCGGAACTTTGAGCGTCAGAGCCAACAGGTGGTCGAACTGTCTAACTTACCCTCGGAGCCAAAGGACATCGGTTTGGTCGTGCCCTTGCTGCTTCCAGACGATTTGATTTACATTTGGACACATATGAACCTGGGACAGCATCAGTGTGTGGCAGAGGTCTGACATTTGGTATGGCACACTTGACACACATGACACAATCACATGTTTGTCGGTGGCACTGACATGAATGAACGGAGGTGTTAAACATTAGCTGAAATGACCAGGTAACTGATGCATGAGCGTCGGAAATTTAGCCAGGTCACCACTTAACACAGACACTACCACGTTCATGTGTAGCCAGACGTACCTAAGGATATATATATTTTTTCTGTTGTGGAGAGATTAGATATAGAATTCAGTAATGTCTCCTCTGCTCTATTCTACCTTTTAACTTGCCTAAAATTGTCAACTCTCCATCTTGAATGCTTAGATATAACAGTAGATTAATATTAGAATATGATGCTGGTCATGAAGAAGTGCTATGGGAAGGATGTAAAGCCGTATTATTGTCTTATTCTGCCACTGAGCTACGGGAAATAAGCTGCAAAAGGACGAAAACCTGGGCCAGTTTAAAGTGAATGAACTACAAGATGATTCTACAAAAAAAAAAAAAGTAACAGCATGGAGAAAATGTAAGAATGGTCCCCTGGCTTTTGACGTCTTTTAAACTATTGTTATTGTTATTATTATTATTATTATTATTATTATTATTATTATTATTATCAGTAGTAGTATTTTATTAACCTAAGGGGGGGGGGACTTCTGCAGCGAAGGTATTTTTGAAGAGTATAGTTGGCTACACATGAACGTGGTACAGTGTCTGTGTGAGGTGGAGGTCTAGCTAGAATTTCCGACGTTCATGCATCACGGCTACCTGGTCATTTCAGCTAATATTTGACACCTTCCTTCATTCATGTCAGTGCCACCAACAAACATGTGATAATGTCAAGGTTGTCAGGTGTACCAAATGCTAGACCTCTGCTGCACACTGATGCTGTACCAGGTTTATATGCTGCCAACCGTACAGCATATCTAACCTCTTCATTTCCGTACTAGTCTTCCGGGTTGAGTGAATTATTCTGACACCAGCTAAATAAAACGAAAAAGTACATTATTATATCGAAGTGGTTATCCCTTTATATCAGTGTTTTCCTTCCACCAGACGATTTTATTCAGCTTAGAAAATCTCACTTAAGGATGACCCAGAGACATGGAAATGTTATGCACTCTTACGATAGTTTTCCCCTCGTAGCTAAGATTTTTTTTTTTTTTTTTTGTAGGAGGGATGGGAGACATGGGAAGACTCGGCCTTCTCCCTTCCTTGTACCTCCTGCAAATAAAAGTCCAAGTTACGAAAAAAAAAAAAAATCGATCGTAAATACAGTATGTTTGGGCATCCCAGCCGTGCAGCCGTGGTTTATGCTTGCTGACACCAGACGATTTTATTAAGGAGAGTGCCTTGGCAGTGAAGGAGGTAGATCTAACCCCTCCAAGCTGAGGAAAACTGTCTAGAGATAGCAGTAAAAAAAAAAAAAAAAAAAAAAAAAAAAAAAACTAAAGGTCACCCCCCCCAAGGGAGGGAATCACACCAGCCCCGAGCCGATACATATCTAAATTGGCTCGAAATATAACCTTGACTTTGACCTACTCTCACCAATTTCGAACTCGTAGGAGAATTTCATCTCTACTACACACCTGCAAAATTTTGTGATGATATCTTGAGCGGTTGCGAAGTTATCGTGCTAACATACACAGACAGACAGACAGAGAGAATGTTACTAGAAAATTTTCCTTTTCTTTTTTGCCCACAGAAGATGAGTGACCATTTCTAAGCTGAATAAAACCGTCTGTCGTCAGCAAAAATTAAAAGCTTTAGACTTACGAAGAAGGGACCTCGTTGTGTAAGGAAGCTCCCTAACCCCTTTTCCCGAGCAATATATTTCTTGATATGGGTGGTTAACATCCTTTTCGCACGCTATTTATGCAGGGTATGGCGATACTGGAAGGATTTATGTAATGCAGACGAGGAGAGTACGGCGTAATAAGGAAAATAAATTGCTTAAGAAAAGGTGTTAGGAAGCTTCCTTAACTGATGAGAATAGAGAATAAGGACCCATGTTACAAAGCCATGACGTTCAATTAGGCTCTTTTATTTACTTCTAACTTGACCTAAAATCACCATCTCTTGAACGCTGAGCTGTAACAATAACACAAACATGCTATTAGTCACGAGGAAGTGCTACAGATGGGATGTTGAGCCAGTGCATCGCCTTATTTATCCACCGAAGTACATCAAATAAGCTTCAAAAGGACGAAAATCCTGCCCAGGTTATGGTAAAAGATCAATAGTCACGAAGAAATGCTATGAGCAGGAAACAGAGCCATAGTATTGTCTTATTCTGCAACTAAGCTAGGCTACGTGATATAGGGCGCGCCCACACACACACACACACACACACACACACACACACACACACACACACACACACACACACACACACACACACATACACACACACAAAGATTATCTGGGCCAAGTTACAAGTGAAGGAGCTAACATGGGTCCGTAGGTCTCGTCGGTTAAAGAAGCTTCCTAACACCTTTTTCTAAGCGATTTGTTTTGCTTGCTGCACCTTGTTTTTATATAAATCCTTCCAGTATCGCCATCATCTTCAGAAATAACGTGCAAAACGATGTTAACTAGCCATATCCAAAAATAAATCGCCATGGAAGAGTTGTTAGAGAGCTTCATTAACCCATTATTTACTTTTGTGAAGCTGGAGAGGGACGCCTTCACGTGGTGGCACTGATATGACCGAGTGGTTACGCTGCCTAGTTGTATATGCTTTCCTTCTCTCCTTCCCTATCTCTCAAAAGGAAGACTGCAGGAGGAGGGCAACTTCAGCCTGCAGTCCACTGATGAGCCTGGGGTTGATACTACTACTACTACTACTACTACTAATACTATTACTACTACTACTACTATACCACTACCACTGCTACCACTACCGCTACCACTACCATTACTACTAGTACTACTTGTATTATTACTACTTATACCACCACCACCACCACCACCACTACTACTACTACTACTACTACTACTACTACTACTGCTACTATTACTACTACTACTACGAGGTCTTTTCTTGAGTAAAATCGTCTGGAGATAGTGAGAATAAAGTATAAAATTAATTTCTCTATAAAGGATTAGTTTCTTGGGGGAGACGTGCTATCTATCTATCTATCTATTTATCGATCTATCTGTCTGTCTATCTATCTATTTATCTGTTTCTCCCTTTCTCTAATTCTCTTCCCTCCAATCTCTCTCTCTCTCTCTCTTTCTCTCTCTCCGTCTCTGTCTCCGTCTCTCTCTCTCTCTCTCTCTCTCTCTCAAGCTGAATAAAATCGTCTTTAGTTAGCAAGAAAATCCGTCCAAAACATCAAGGGCTTAAGCGAAATAAAAACCGTCTGATCCGGCGTAACTGCGATTTTTTTCTTGTTTACAGGAAGAACTGTAGACATGGAGGGTTAATGGGAGGGGTTAATGGAGGGGTTAATGATAGGGGTTAATGGGAGGGGTTAATGAGAGGGGTTAATGAAAGGGGTTAATGGGAAGGGGTTAATGGGAGGGGTTAATGAGAGGGGTTAATGGGAAGGGTTAATGGAATGGGTCAATGGAAGGGGCTACTGGAGACAGTTTCAATGCCCATTAATTAACCCCTTCACTAAAGGATTTCCGTCGTTGATTTTTGCCTTTTCAGACGATTTTCCTCAGCTTAATATTCCCACGAGGCAAAAAAAAAAAAAAAAAAAAAATATATATATATATATATATATATATATATATATATATATATATATATATATATATATATATATATATAAATTTCCCTAATAATAATAATAGTAATAATAATAATAATAATAATAATGACTAAAGAAAAGGTAACATTCGTCGTCAGCTCGAAGGGGGTGATTTTCGTAGCAAGGAATGTCGTAAGTGCCTTCGTTCATCGGAAAAACTGTCTTAATAAGAAAAGTTTTAGCTTCATGTTCGTCTCTGAAAAATCATCTGAGGCTAAAAGTAAAGAGGTAAGTGTTTTTATATTTCTTTTGCTCTCTCTCTCTCTCTCTCTCTCCCTCTCAACCCCTTCTTTATTGGATGTCTTTCTTATCTTAAATAAATACAAATAGGAGGAAGCATCAATAAAATAAAAAATACAGTCTTGGAAAAACACAATGGAAGGCAAACAAAAAGAGACTTGATCCTTTCGAGGTCTTGCGTCATAGGCCAGGCTATGACTTATGTATCATGCTATCAGAATGGACAAGGACAACAAACAAACAAACAGAGAGTACAATGGCAGGGAGACACCAGAGGAAAATTAAACTCTGACGTCATACCAGCAAAAGGGATTAAGATTAAAAGGAGTTCATTACCAACCTCAAAAAAAGAAAAAAAAAAAAATCTACCGCGCGATTCCAATTAGTACTAGGTTTTAATATATCCCAGCGTACTTTGATGCCGGAGGGATTTTTACTATCACTTTCTCTCTCTCTCTCTCTCTCTCTCTCTCTCTCTCTCTCTCTCTCTCTCTCTCTCTGTCTCTCTCTCTCTCTCTCTCTCTCTCTCTCTCTCTCTCTCTCTCTCTCTCTCTCCTGCTTGCTGTGCCGATCGTAACGCATTTACTGTTAAGCTTTAGTGTTAGAAAATAAATGCATGTTGCTGGAAGAGTGGATGTTTTTCAGACCTGGCAGTGTGAGGTGTGGCTGTGTGTGGTGTAGTGTGGGGTGTGTGTGACAGTGTGGGGTGTGTGTGACAGTGTGGGGTGTGTGTGACAGTGTGAGGTGTGGTTGTGTGGAAGAGTGTGATGTGGTAATGTGAGGTGTGGTTATGTGGCAGTATGTGGTGTGGTAGCGTGGGGTGTGGTTATGTGGCAATGTGTGGTGTGGTAATGTGAGGTGTGGTTATGTGGCAATGTGTGGTGTGGTAGTGTGAGGTGTTGTTGTGTGGAGTGTATCTGTATGTGGAGTGACATTGTGCGATGGCACAGTGTGTGGTGTGGCAATGTGTGATGTGGGAGTGTGCCGTAACATTGTGTGGTATAGTACTATGTAATGTTACAGTGTGTGGTGTGGCAATGTGTGGTGTGACAGTGTGTGTTGTGAGTGTGTAGTGTGGCAATGAGCAGTATGGTAGTGTAAGGTGGCAGTGTGAGGTGTGAGAGTGAGAGGAGTGGCAGTGTTTTGTGTGACAGTGTGTGGTGCTGCACTTTGGGGTATGGTATTAATGGTATGTTAGTGTGTAAGTCAGCAGTGTGAGTCTTGACAATGAGTTCTTGTGGCGTGTGGTGTCTGGGAAGTATGGCAGCGTGAGGGTATGGCAGTGTGAGGTATGGCAGTGTGAGATGTGGCGATGTGTGAAGCTTTGCAGTATGAAGCTTGGCAGTGTGTGTTGCAGTGTGCATTATGTGTATGGTGTCATGCTGTAAAGTGAGGTAATATGATGTATGTGGCTTGTGACTGTAAAGAGTGGTAGTGTGACGAGTGGCAATGAGTGGTACAGTATGAAGTATAGTATGTGTGAGGTGTCGTAATGGTACTGTAAAGTCTGGTGTCATGTGAGACTGAGATGACACACACACCCACACACACACACACACACACACACACACACACACACACACACACACACACACACACACACACACACACACACACACACACACACACACACACACACACACACACACACACACACACACAAAACTGAGCAAAATTTCGGGAGCAGGAGAGTGAGCAATTACCAGAGGAGGAAATAAAGTGGATTCTGGTGACTCTGGCCCTACGTTAACCGCGTTACTGTGACGGGGACGCATCGAGGAGAAGGTCTGGACCGGGAGAAGGGGTGGTGGGGAGAAAGGAAAGTGATTAGGGTTCAACTTGGGGAAGATGTGGGAAAGAATGTGGGAAAGACTGTAGTTTAACTTGGGTAAAGTGTGGGTAAAAAGTCTAGGAAGGACTGGAAGGATAGCAGGGGTATGAGAGGAAGGTAGATGATTAGGACACAGCTTAGGGAAGGAGGGGAGTGGAATAAAAAGAAAGACTGGAATCATGGAAGAGGTGGGGTAGGAAGAAGGATAATTGGGGTTGAAGTTGTGGAAGAGGTAAAATAGGAGGACCTGGGAAAGGCTAAAAGTGGAGAAGGGGGGTTGGGGAGAGAGGGGAGCAGATTGGAGGAGTTCCTGAAGAGGGTGAAGACGAGGTTGGGAAGGATCAGGGAGTGGCTGAAAGTAGGGAAACGGGGGACGCTGAGGAAGGGGTGGAAAACAAGGATCTAGGTGGAAGGGATACTGGAAATGTTGGGGTATGGAATGGCTGTAGTAAGGATTGCTGGAAGGGGAAAAGCATGTGGGGAAAGGTTAGATGGTGGGGATATAGGAAGAGATGATTGTGAGGAAAAGGCTAGGGAAAGCGTTGGGAAGGGTGTAGGAGATGCTGATCTTGGTGAATAAAAGATCTGAATGCGTGTGGGAGGTGGGATTAGGTAGGAGGGTGTGGGGATTAATATGAAGGGTATACAAGGTTTGGAAGGGAGTGTGGAATATTAGATGAGTGTGGAACAAGATAAAAGGACTTACTGGAAGAAACTGGACTTGGAGAGGGGATAAGGAATGATCAATTAAAAGCTGGACACGAGGAAACAGTGAATTAGAAAGCGTTATACATGGGGAATGGATGGGGAAAAGGTAGAGTGAGGATCTAGGAGCAGCTGAACCTGAGAAAGAAGTGGTAAAAAAGAGCCAGGGGTTAGGGAAAGATCAAAGAAGGGTTTACCTGGGGAAGGAGAAGAATGTACGAAAGGCTGCACTTGCATAAGAGATGAGGAAGGTAGAGAAATAGTATCTAGGAAGCGGTAGACTCGGGAATAAGGGATCTCGGGGGGGGGGGGTGAGGATCTATGCGTGAGGGATGGCGGAAGAGGGTGGGATAGGGTGCAGGTTTTATACAATGGATTCTTGGAAGGGCAGCAACCTAAAAGGGTGTGTGGAGGTATGTATGACCATGGGGAATGGTTTGTGAGAGTGTTGGGATAGATGAGGGTGTAAGAGATGCTGGATTAGTCTGGAACAGGGTATGAAGGGTACTGAGATGGATGGAACAGTCGTGGAAAGGCAATTTAGGGTAAGTGGAAATGTGGAAGGGTGTGATTGTTGTTGGAAAAGACTAGGAAGAGAATGGGAGCCTTTAGAAGGGTGAATGACAATTGCTAGAATAGGTGGAACGGCATTAGAAAGGCGAGGAAGAGTGGATGGAGTTGCGGAAGATGTGAGAGGTATGAAAAAGGCGTGAGGGATGCTGAAAGAGGTTGGAAATAGATGAAGGGATTAATGAGAAGGATGGAACAGGCGTATAAAAGGATGCAAAAGGATGAGGGAGATGTGAAAGGGTGTGGATGTAGACAAGACGTGACAGGAGAGAGAATAATGTTAGATGCAGGGAAGGGTAGGATGGAGTGACAGGGTTGTGGAAGGTTGTGGGGAAGGATAATGGAAGAGCGTGAAATAGAGTGAAAGGGTTACTACTAGGGCTTGAAACAGGGTGAGAAGAGTTGGATGAGTGTGTGTGTGTGTGTGTGTGTGTGTGTGTGTGTGTGTGTGTGTGTGTGTAGGTGTAGGTTTACTTGCAGAAGGGTGTGGAAAGCGAGTTAGGGTGTAGGTGATTGTAAAGGATTTTGGAACAGAGCTGATATTAATTCAGTAGGATGTGTATGGCATGGTCCGATGAACTGCATGATGGTAGGAAGCTGGGGAGAGTGTGGATCTTGGATAATGAATGAGGTCACTGCATGTGCAACAGGGCAGAAAGCCATAACCATGCTTAAACACACTGCCATACCACACTATGCTATGCCATAACTTACACTACCGCACTTCACACCCACCTCACACAACCACACTACACACTGCCACATTACACCACACAACCATACCAAACATCGGGACACTACACACTGCTGAGCCACACACTGCCACACTTACACTACCGCACTTCACACCCACCTCACACAACCACACTACACACTGCCACATTACACCACACAACCACACCAAACATCGGGACACTACACACTGCTGAGCCACACACTGCCACAATACACACTACCAAATCACACACTGCCACTCCCCATATTCTTTACTAGACACATTTCCTACATCTTATAGGGGAAAAAAAATGTAGGTCTTGAGTGAGCTTAGTTCCCTCAAATCCGTAAGTTAAAGAAAAGCAGAGAAGCTAAAGACCCACATCACATGAAACATAAAATCTTGTTGATTTCTGTTAAATTTTATCTTCAGAAGGAACAAAATATTCTTTTTCTTTCAAACGTTTCTTCTTAAATTGGCACAGACTGACTAAAAATACATTATAGAAATTTTCAATCTCATTTCGCCCATATTACACAGTCGGTTCGCCTTCAGGTCAGTCATACATCCCTCAAACTAATTTATGTACATGTAAGAGCTGATAAATTAGCTCTATCGTCTGTTTCACCAGTGCACTACAGGACAATACCGTAACTTCACCAGTGCATGACGGAACAATACAGAACAATACTTTTCGGATGAAGCAGGACGTCTCTCCCTATTTAGCTTCTTTCAATATAGGATAAGTAAAGAGTAAAATCAAATTAAAATAAGAGCAAAGTAAGCAAGAAAAGTGAGTAAGTAAAAGGAAGGAAACGTAGTTGTGAAGTTATATTTTAAAGTAAAATTCAATAAAAGAAAACAAGAGCAAATTAAGCAAAGAAGTGAACGTCAGAGAAAAGGCTTGGTAGTTTTAAAGTTACTTTTGTGGGTGACATTTAAAAAGTTCTCAGCTTGTATTTTTAAGTACGGTACGTTTTCAAAATAGAAGTTACTTTTTTGACATTTTACACACTTTTGTATATTTGACAATCACCGAAAAGACAGGTTGAGAGTTTAGACTTAATCTGTATTAAGTTGTTATTTGTCAGCTGCACGAATAAGCATGGTCAAAATTTTACATGGCTTTGGCACACACCTAACAGAGGGTAAATAAATGGCCGAGTGGGTTTATAAGCGAATCAGTAAGTAGGGGAAAGGACGGTAGTTTTGGGGTGAACCATCTCGTGGTAAAAAAAAAATATATATAATGTGGGTGAAGGAACCTGTGGGAGAATTTACTTGAGGGTGAAATGGCTGTAAATTATGAAATTATTGAAAATATTGACCTAGTGAGATCATACACTTTAGTTTTTTATTTGTGCAGTCGACTGTTGATTATCTTTAGGCAGGGAGAGACATGTTATGGGAAAGGTGTAAACGACAGACAGACAGACAGAGAGACAGAGAAGATTATTCCTCAGACCATGTATAAGTAGGGTGTAAACGACAGACAGACAGACAGATAAGTTTAATGCTCAGACCAAATATCTGAACACCGGAATGTAAAAATTTTCCAGCAAGTTTATTAGCGACAACCTAGAATAACGAGATCCCATAATTAATAATCACACTGAAGATATGAATTCAGAAAGTTCCTCTATGTTAAGGTGATAAAGAAGTATGAGGGTCACATAAATTATAAAGTATTCGCAATAAAGAATTTGAGAATGAATATTTGCAGCGATTTCTGCTAAGTCGCTACCCAAGTGGAGTAACGGCACTGTAGTTAAGTACGATATTTGATTTTCCCCGAAGAGAAACATGGATAAATTGATTCAACAAAAACAAGTTAGGAATCTGGTTCAAAGCCACTCCACACACTACGATATCACGCAGTAGCTCCCACTGCTGCACATAACACAGTGACACTCGCCTCACACTGCCACACACACACTTTATCACACCAAACACTCACATCATACCTTCTCCCAGAGGTATACTTAATGTTAGAGTACCACATTCTTTCATCTCACACACCATCGCATCTCTCACTACACACACACACACACACACACACACACACACACACACACACACACACACACACACACACACACACACACACACACACACACACACACACACACACACACACACACACACACACACACACACACACACACACACACACACACACACACACACACACACACACACACACACACACACACACACACACACACACACACACACACACACACACACACACACACACACACACACACACACACACACACACACACACACACACACACACACACACACACACACACACACACACACACACACACACACACACACACACACACACACACACACACACACACACACACACACACACACACACACACACACACACACACACACACACACACACACACACACACACACACACACACACACACACACACACACACACACACACACACACACACACACACACACACACACACACACACACACACACACACACACACACACACACACACACACACACACACACACACACACACACACACACACACACACACACACACACACACACACACACACACACACACACACACACACACACACACACACACACACACACACACACACACACACACACACACACACACACACACACACACACACACACACACACACACACACACACACACACACACACACACACACACACACACACACACACACACACACACACACACACACACACACACACACACACACACACACACACACACACACACACACACACACACACACACACACACACACACACACACACACACACACACACACACACACACACACACACACACACACACACACACACACACACACACACACACACACACACACACACACACACACACACACACACACACACACACACACACACACACACACACACACACACACACACACACACACACACACACACACACACACACACACACACACACACACACACACACACACACACACACACACACACACACACACACACACACACACACACACACACACACACACACACACACACACACACTACACACCTTTTGGCATACACACACGCGCAAGCAAACAACAGCACAAATCACACTGCCACACCGCACCCTACCACACCACACACTGCCTCACAACACACTGCCACATCACACACTGCCACACCACACGCTACCACACCACACACTGCAGCACCACATACTGCCACACCACACACTACCACACCACACAATGCCACATATCACACTTCCACACCACTCGCTACCACACCACACACTGCCGCACCACACACTACCACACCATACACTGCAACATATCACACTTCCACACCACACACTGCCTCACCACACACATCACCAACGCTCCCATCCTATCCCATTTCGCATCGCATATCTAAAGGCAACAGGCAACAAGGGAAATTATGTACAGAAAAATGGAAACGAAAGAAAACTCAATCTCTTATATTTTGCGCTAAGTCCATCTCCGCGTCTCTCCCTGGCGTCTCAGGTATAAGGTTTGTGGCCTTGCGTGTGGGCCTGTGCTTGTGAAATGCTCAGTGGGTTTTGCGAGTGACAGGTGTTAATTTCCCTGTTAAACACTGACCTAGATAATGTGATCGTGTGTGAAAGTATGTGTGTGTTTTAGAGATGGATATTCGATAGGGGTCTCTGTGTCTGCCTGTCTGTCTGTCTCAGCCTCTCTCTTTCCCCTCCATCCTCCATCTCTTCCACCACCACACATCTACTCACCCTTCGCCATCGCCATTAACCACTCCATTCTACCACCACAACACTTTCCCCACCAACTACAACCCCTGATCGAAGTTTCAATTATGCAGCAAGGAGTGAGTACGTGTGTGTGAGCGAGAGAATAAAAGCCACCACGCTGATACCGTTCCTGAATAATTGAACACTTCTGGTGAGCGGGAGAAGCCAAAAGAGGGAGTAAACTTGGCAAAGCAACTGCTCTCGTGAATAATATCATGTGCCCTTGAGCTCAACTGCAGAATACGGTAGGCGAGAGCTGGCTAGAATATGTGCTGTGCCCTGAGGTGGGGTGAGCAAACACCCGCAGTACTACCTTCACCACTGGTTGAATAAAATTGTCGAACGGTAATAGTTATTGTCGTCATCGTTATCGCCATCTTCATCATCATCATCATCGTCATAATTATCGCCATCTTTATCACCTTCTTCGTCATCACTATCCCTATCACCATCACCAACACCATCATCGTCTTTTTCTGTTTCTTCGCACATCATGTAAGTATCCAGAATCGTATAACAAGCATGAACTATAAAGAACTTCATCTTAATCAACCGCTTCGGCACAGTAACGTCTCTGTGTATTTTATTCATAGTATTTCAAGGCCTCTCACGCAGCTTAATTGCCTGGCCAAGGAGTAGAGACCCTAATGAAGACTATGTAACTGGTCACTTGATAAACGACGTCCATTAGTGAAGTATACGATGTTGCCTTGAGTTCAACATGAAAAGAAAATGTAGACTGAGGGAAGCGTTAAGACCAGGGCGATAATAAGAACTTTTTCATTCAACAGGCGCATTGGTTAGCACTTTTAACCCGTAACTTGAAGAACTCGGGTCTGATTCTTAGTCCTATTAATCCCTTTGACAATGCTAGTTTTCCCTTTGCTCTCTCTCTCTCTCTCTCTCTCTCTCTCTCAGAAGTACAGTTAAGGACCTGTATATAATTATGGTTTTTATGGACAGAATTCTAAGGGAGAATTGAGACTAAAAAAAAAAATTGATTGTTTACTTAAATGACCCTCGTGTACTCAATAGCTGCTAATCTAATCCGTCTTTATTTTCAGTTCATTTCAAAGGAGATAACAATAGTCCCCATTAACCCCTTCACTACGAGCTGAATGCAGTCGTAGGTGTTAAAAGAATCACACACACACACACACACACACACACACACACACACACACACACACACACACACACACCTGCTCTCTCTCGGCCCCTCCTTCCTTCCTCTTTACTCTTCTCTCCTCCCTGCTTCCTGCTCTACCTTTGTACCTACAGCTACCTTTTTTCTTTCCTCCTTTTCCTCCTTCATTTTTTCTTCCCTACCTCTCACCCTTCCCTCCATATCTCTCTCTCCCTTCCTCCCTACCATTCTTCTTCTGTGCTTATTTCTCTATCCCTTCCTCCCTACCTCCCCTGTCACTCGCCTCTCTTTGCCTCCTCTAACACCCTCCCTCCCTCCCTCCCTCCCTCCCTCCCTCATTCATACCTCATTATACAGCAGTTAAGTAGTTAGATGAAGAGACGCCCTTCTATATTTCATCCCTGCCACCACCAAACGTTTTTTCATCCCTGCCACCACATAACGTTTTTTCATCCCTGCCACCACCAAACGTTTTCCATCCCTGCCACCACCAAACGTTTTTTCATCCCTGCCACCACCAAACGTTTTCCATCCCTGCCACCACCAAACGTTTTTTCATCCCTGCCACCACCAAACGTTTTCCATCCCTGCCACCACCAAACGTTTTTTCATCCCTGCCACCACCAAACTTTTTTTTTTTTTTCATCCTTGCCACCACCAAACGTTTTTCATCCCTGCTATCACCAAACGTTTTTCATCCCTGCCACCATCAAACGTTTTTTCATCCCTGTCACCACCAAACATTTTCTCATCCATTCCATCAATTAGGCTTTTTTTTTTTTTTGTGACCTCGTAATGGAGAAATTTATGAAGCTTGCATCATATCCCTCCAGGTCAACAAAGCATGAACCGTGGTTAATAACACGAAGTTGGTGTGAGCCCAGTTAGAGCACGGCGTAAAACAGACATAGTGTTAGCCCATTTAGAGTACGGGGAAATACAGAGCCAGTGCAAGTCCAGCTAGAGCACCGGATAATACAGTGTTGATGAGCCCAGTTAGAGCACGGGGTAATATATACAGAGTTAGTGTGAGCCCATTTAGATCAGGGAGTAGAGGGAAAAGGATATATAAGGCAATTAAAATGAATTCTGCTTAATCCTACCTGCTGGTCAGTTAGAAAGAGGAATGAAAAACCATTAGACTGCTTCATTACATTCACTGCTATGTGTTTTAGGGAAAGTGATCACAGCTTTTTTTCTGGCTAACACTAACTTTATTTAGCTGATAGGGCACCCTGATGGCGGAGGGGTAGGCGACATGGAGGCGATTCGTTTGTGGCCCTCCCTTTCGGAATAAGGCGTCATGTCTCAAAAAAATAAAACAAACAAACAAAAATAAAAAAAACAAAGACGACCCCGCCAGACACAGGGTTAACACTTGGAAAGACCTCTAGTTGTACAGGAGTTACTGAAATCTGAGCCTAACCCCTTCGATGAATAAATGAATACTGTAAAAAAATAAATAAAGTCCTCCAGGCTAGATAAGTCGTGTGAATGTTGTAACGATAAAAATCATTGCAGTGAAGGATTTTAAGGACATCCCATTATAAAGTATGAACGCTTCTGTTTTGCCGTAATCATTCTTTATATATTCTTTCTACCTTTTCATAATTTTACCCAGCAAAAGCAAAGGGTCTGATAAAGCCCTTATTAGCCCTTTCACTACGAGGATCTTCTCGTTTCATGAAACATGCTGGAAGTAGAAGGTACAAGAATGCCAAAAGACGTCACAGTATTGAGGGAGTTAAGTAAATTTGAGTAGGAGTAAATCTGATTATAAAATTTTGAGGCTTTTGTTATGTTCTCCTCATTTTTAACCTGTCCACCCTAAGAATATCACGCACATCTCTTGTACATAAACCTTAATTTGCACAGTGAAATGAAAACTCTAATTTCTGAAGGCCATTTTTAGAACGCCTATAGTTATTACGGACGGCCAGCCTGCATCCCACACTACAGAGCGCAGTCAGCAGCCATACAGGAAGGCCAGATATGTTCCATCATCGTCACCGACTTCCAAAATCATTGTCAAAAATTTGGGGGCCTGCATCCCACTTCTCGATTACAGATTTAAGCATACAACCCTTTATTTTACAGCCACCAGCTTATTATCTTCAGTTTACGAGACTGTCATAGGACTCATCAGGATAAACCACGATTTAACATGCAAGAGAAACCATTGTACTTTATTGGCAAATGGAAACTACTTCTAACCTCTCCGTCAGAAGAAATATTTGAGAAAGTTTATTATAATTACCTGGTGGTAGTGTCAGTAAATTATAAAGATTTCCTTGTAATGAAGAGCTTACTAACTTATACATCATTTATACCAGCTTAATATCGAAATAGCTGGCTTTTGTAACATACAACTATATAGTAAGAAGTTTAAAGAAACATCTTTTGAGAAAGAATTGCTTTGAAATTCTCTAAGTGAATGAGAATGTGGGCCACCTTCAATACTAACAAAAACCCTGATGTATGAGTCTTTCAAAATGACATCATTAATAATGGATTTCTACCAGAAACTCTCTGCAAAATAAGCTTAGAAAAAGTTCTGGTATAGACGTTTATAGGAAAATCACTGCTTTGTAAAGGCCACTGCCGCACCACTCACTGCCACACCACAAACTACTACACCACACACTGCCACATCATACACTGCCACAATATACACTGCCATACCACACATTGCCACACCTCACTGCCACACCACACATTGCCAAAAGACACACTAGCAAACCATACTGTGCCAAACAACACACTGGTACACCACACATTGCCACACCACACACTACCACACCTCACAGCCGCACCACACACATCCAAACCAGACTCTGATATATCATAAGCTGTCACACAATACTCATACACTGCCACACTACACACTGCCACACTACGCACCGCCACACTACTCACTGTCACACTACACACAGCCACACTACACACTGCCACTCCTGACAAACGCCGCACTCACACACTATGAAACCTTGGAGTCACACACACACACACACACACACACACACACACACACACACACACACACACACACACACACACACACACACACACACACACACACACACACACACACACACACACACACACGCACGCACGCACGCACGCACGCGCGCAACCACTCCTTCCTTCTCCAGCCACACCCCCAGACCATTCTGTTCCCTTCACTACTCTAATATAAATACCACAAGTGCCATTCGGTCCTGTTCACACACATTCCCCAGGGCCACATTGCTCTGGGAATAACACCTCTCTTTACACCCCCTCTTACCCCATGCAAGTGATCGATTTCTGGACAAGGAGGGGTTGTAGCTTAATCGTTGCCAGCCTGAAGTGTGTTTGAATGTGGTTGCTGTGTTTACCTTTGCTTCTGTGTGTGTGTGTGTGTGTGTGTGTGTGTGTGTGTGTGTGTGTGTGTGTGTGTGTGTGTGTGTGTGTGTGTGTGTGTGTGTGTGTGTGTGTGTGTGTGTGTGTGTGCGTGCGCGCGCGCGCGCGCGCAAAAGCATTTGACATTGTCAACAGAGAACATTTATTAATTGCTCTGTCAAAATTTGGAGTTCCAAACAAATTTCTTACCATCCTGAAGAGCCTGCATGACATGAATGCTCGAGTGTCCATAGGCGGGAACAAATCCGAACCTTTCAACGTGGACGTGGGAGAGAAGCAAGGATATGTCCTGGCTCCTGTCATTGTCAACATCTATCTCGCTGCAGTCACCCTTATAAGTCACCAGAAACTGAACCCTGATGATGGAAGAAAAATCCAGTTTCGTCTAGACGGTAACTTATTTAATCTCAGACGTCTTTAAGCGCAATCAAAGTCTGAAATGACTGATTTCCTAGAGCTACAATACACTGATGATTATGCTATCCTTGCACAGACCCCAGAAGCACTACAAAGCAGTCTAACCATCGTTTTCTGTACATATACCATGAAATGGGGTTCCTAATAAATGTCAATAAAACTGAATTAATATATCAGAGAAACAACCCAGCAGAGCCTCTTGAATTTTAGATAAACGGCGAAAATGTAAAACAGGTGGAGAATTTTACCTACCTTGGAAGTGTGCTCACAGATAAACATAACATTGATGCAGAATCCTTGCACGAAGCAACCACGCTTCAGCCTCTTTTGGATGTCTTAGATTCAGAGTCACTGAAAACACCAACTGAGATATGAGACGAAGATATCAGTATATATGGCTGTATGCCTCTCCACCCCCTTATACTGTGCTGAATCCCGGACTACTTACCAGCGTCACATCAAACAGCTTGAGTCGTTTCACACATGATGCTTACAGCGCATCTTAGGTCTCACATGGGAGGACAAAATCCCTCACTCACTAATTCACCAGCAAGCAAAATCAGCCAGCACAGAAACCATGCTGGCTAAAAAGCAGGTGAGATGGGTCGGACATGTGTTCTGCATGCCAGAGCACCGCCTTCCTCGCCAGGTTCTGTATGGCCAACTCCCTGCAGCACGCCGCAACCCAGGGGGACAGAAGAAGAGATTAAAGATCATATAAGGACAGCCCTGAAGATCTGCAACATCATACCAAAAGATCTTGAAGCCAGTGCCTCTGACAGAAAACAATGGCGAGCCCTCTGCAGCAAAGGAACCATTCATCTCGAACAAGCACGAAACACGGCCAGAGAAGAGCGTAGACAACAGAGACACCTAAATAGAGCTTTCCCAGCAAACCCTGACATGACTTGCCGACTGTGTGGCAAAGTTTACGGATCCAGAATTGGTACGAACAGTCAAAAACGTTAAACGTTGACACCAAAGACAATCCTAGTGAGTATAGTAGCAGTCGTCTTCTGTAGCAGAAGGACAGATTTAAGCAAGTAAGTAAGTAGGTAAGTGTGTGTGTGTGTGTGTGTGTGTGTGTGTGTGTGTGTGTGTGTGTGTGTGTGTGTGTGTGTGTGTGTTATGTGATCAAGGATCGTTGTGGTTGTGTGGGTGTTTATGTGTAGGCTAACTGGTTGGTGATGTCTGTATGTAGGTTGAAGGCTGTATGTGAGTGTGTTTTTGTCTGATATGTGTATGTTTTCTGTGCGTATTGATTTTGTTTTTGCAATTCCAATACCTTCATGTGAAGTGAATGGAACTATGGCATATTTTTTCCTCTTGCTTTAGGTGCAGCAAGTTCTCCAATACAACTAGGTGTTCTAGTGTAGAATTTTCCTACCTATCGTATTCCTAGCAGTGAAGATAGCTTTAGGAAGATGATGGCGACGAAAACAGTTATATATGGCGACGAAAACAGTCATATATATATATATATATATATTTGTGTACTTAGTTTGCTTACTTTTTTATAAGCCATTTATGAATTAAACAATCAAAATTCTTGCGTTTCAGTTACCATTAAAGCCTTTATGTTATGACCCTAAACACTTGTCATTTTCTACTAATATTCATTGCTGTGGTGTTGTGGCTTTGCACACACTGATTGTTGGTTAAACAAATATAATTGTTAAGAAGTTGCACTGAGTAAAATCTCAAACGCTATTTATTGAAACTGATCACAAGACAATCAAAATCTATTGTTGTGTGCTTTGCACGACTATTGTGCATAATAGTGGGTATTTTTTGTGTGTGTGTGTGAAATTGAAAATGCAACATTACTACATTAGTTCGAGCAGTAATTGATGTCGGGGGCACTTCTTGTGCCCCCCCCCCACGCCTTTTTTGTCCCCTTCCTCTGCCTCTTACTCGTCCCCCTCCTCCATCTTTTCCTCTCCCCCCTCCTCTGCGCTCCCCTGCAGTTGACTCGTGAGATGGTTACTGTCACGATGAATTCCAGTAACGTTGAGAAACTGATCCAAGTTTGGCGTTGGTTCGCTTTAAGAAATGGTCACGATATCACAACGTGGTCACCTCCAATTGGAGTGCAAAGCACAAACCCGCGCTTTTAGGTTGTCTCACCTGACGTCTACACACAAACCTGCTGGGACTTCAGGGATGAACTAAAAAAGTTAAATAAAGCAATGCGTTTAAAAATAATGTAATTGTGTAATATCGCACTGGTGCGTGTTAATTACGCAAAGACCCTTTCCCACAATGGCACTTCATTGCCCGCGTAATTAATCTACTAGCTAGAGTTTTCCACTTAGTAATAACGCGGTACAATATAAAATTTAATAAAGTAGCGCTGCTAATGATGAACTATTGATACTTGATAACAATTCCGTACTTGAATGGCTACTTACGTGCTTGTAATGGCGTACAGGAATCTCTATGTATCCTAAAGGTGGATGATCGTCTTTCGATTAGGTGTTTTAAAATAAGTCATAGACACTCGAGGTGACCCATTAAGTACGGTTGGTTAGTTTTTTCCCGAAATACTTAACAGATTTTCTTGTAGACCTGTGAAACAATGATATGAATAATAATAATATGAACAAACTGGCAAATTTTCGAATGTACCAAACTTTCCTATAACACTTCTTTTCCACATTATCAATGCTTGGCTGACCTAAACTATTGAAAAGAAACCCTCTGGATGTGGTTTCAAGAATAAATTTGCTTTGTAAGAGAGTTTTTAATTGACTATTCAGCTAGGGTGTTCAGCAAATTCCTGGGCCATAACTCTTATGAACCACCACCGTGGTTCATTAGATAAATCTATATCTGTCTGTCTATCTATCTCTCTTTCTCTCTCTCTCTCTCTCTCTCTCTCTCTCTCTCTCTCTATATATATATATATATATATATATATATATATATACCTCCGCCAAAGAGGTTATGTTTTACTCCGTGTTGGTTTTGTTTGTCTGTTTGTTTGTTTGTCTGTTGACAAGATTACTCAAAAAGTTATGAACGGATGTTGATGAAGTTTTGTGGAAGGGTGGGCTGTGAGCCAAGAAACAAATGATTAAATTTTGGGCCCGATCCGGATTCTGATCAGCAGTATACCCCATTATATCTTCAAAAGTCCTTAGTGAATTTCAATGAAATTTTGTGAAACGGTGCACGATGGACCGAAAAGGAAATTATTAAATTTTGGGGAGAGTCCGGATCCGGATCTGGATCCTATACCCACGGTTCCGGATCCGGGATTGCTCCAAAAGTTATGTTCGGATTTTTATGAAATTTTGTTGAAGGGTGGGCCACGGGCCAAGGAAGATGTGATTAAACTTGGGGGCGCATCTGGATCCGGATCAGAAGTACCCAGCACAATATCTCCAAAAGTTCTCCATGAATTTCTTTGAAATTGTTTGGAAAGGTGGGCCGTGACCAAGAAAAAATTGTATTAAAATTTGGGGAGGTTCCGGATCCGGATCAGGATCCCATATCCACGGATCCGGATCCGGATCCTTTTTAGTCGCAATGGCATTGCCGAAGGTATGCTCTGTCTGAGGGCTTTCTAGTTATATATGCTGTCACTGGCATGGGCATGTTGGTGGTGGAGTGGATCGTCCAGTGGACTCTTACTTAGCCCAAAATTGTCATCTCTCCATTTTTAATGCTGAGTTATAACAAGATATCATCGCTACGTGATGCTAGTCCCGGAGGTGTGCAATGAAACAGATGTAGAACCCTAATATTGTCTTATTCTGCCACTGAGTTAAGTGCAAGAAGCTGTAACGGGGCAAAAATCTGCGCCAAGTTACTTTAAAACGACGATAGCAATCAAAAGCTTAAAAACAAATATTGAATAATTGTTTGTCTGCTCTTGGTACACCTAAAGATCTCAGCCTAGTACATGATAATTCTGTTTAAAGAAATCCACTGAGACCAGCACAAGATCATCCCGCTTACTAGAAAGAAATCATATGAAGCTAGCGCAAGATAATTCCGTTTACGGAAAAGAAATCCTAAGTTTGACAAGATAATTCTGTCTATCTGACTCGCAGAAAATAATCACTTTTACTAGAATGAAGCCCTTTCAGTGAGGGAGTTAATGTACTGGATGATCGCTTTTTTCCTCCGCGTCCACTAACAAAATCACCCCTACACACTGACCTTTTCGCCTCGTCCTCCGCGTCTCCTCCTACGACGGAACAACAGCAGCAAGACAACCTCTGAACTCTCTCACACATTCCCTGTCTTTCACGGCAACAAGCTATCTGTTTTAAGTATTCCCTTCGCCCTTTTCACACGGCCTGCCTTCTGTGATAATTTCAGTAATGGACTCTAATATAATTCCTTCACCCCAACTTGGCCTAGATTCTCATAGTTTTGTAGCTTATTCCACGTACTGTAGATCAGTAGCAGAAAGAGATAATGCTACGGCTCTACCTTCTTTTTGGTAGCATTTCTCTGTGACTACAGTCATATTTCTAGGGCTAGTCTACTTTAAGAATTTAACAGTCAAAATGGAGAGATGGCAGTTAAGGCCAAGTTGCAGTACATATATATATATACTGTGAAGGCAGAGAAATAGAACAGCTTGATGATCTGAATTTCTTTTTCATCCGATGACGTGTGTGTGTGTGTGTGTGTGTGTGTGTGTGTGTGTGTGTGTGTGTGTGTGTGTGTGTGTGTGTGTGTGTGTGTGTGTGTGTGTGTGTGTGTGTGTGTGTGTGTGTGTGTGTGTGTGTGTGTGTGTGTGTGTGTGTGTGTGTGTGTGTGTGTTTCGCTGCATACTGACGATATAATTCAGGGCTGGGAAACTCAAACATATTTACGATTGATTTCCTGTCGTAACTTAGATATATATGTTTTTACAGGAAGACCAAGACAAGGGAAGATTTTGCACTCCTTTCATTGATTTTCCTTGGGATGCCATTTATAACCTGCAGTAATTTTCGTCTCGTAACTAAGATTCATTTACGAATTTAAAGAATAGGACAAAGATAGATCCAATAGCCTCCTTGTTCCTCCTGCAAATCAAGGCCTGAGTTACGAAAGAGATTTGATCGTAAGTGCGTGTATCTCGGTTCAGATTTGGCGAGGCATTTCAGAATGTCTTAATACAGCCTGGGAAAAAAAATAAGATACAGCGTCAGAATGAAAGGGTGAGCAACTTTAAATGATGCTTTCAAATCTAGCTAAACACACACACACACACACACACACACACACACACACACACACACACACACACACACACACACACACACACACACACACACACACACACACACACATCCTTACTTACTCAGCTAACATGTTGATGCACACACACACACACACACACACACACACACACACACACACACACACACACACACACACACACACACACACACACACACACACACACACACACGCTTATACCATCACACCAATCCTAAATCTGACAGCCCCAGCATGTCCTAAGGGTGGAAGGTGGGTGTTAGTGCCAGAGTGGTGATATGTGAAGGTGTGTGAGGCCATTTGTTGCGCGCATGATGGCCGTGAAGTTTGTGTTTCCTAAATAGTGATGGTAGTTCCTATTTTCTTTAACCCCTTAACTCCCAGCACCTATTCTGAGTTTCTCTCTCTCTCTCTCTCTCTCTCTCTCTCTCTCTCAGGCATAATTCATCCGCGCATGCTATTCCAAGTCTAGACATGGATAAAGAATGCGTTACAAAAAACATGAATCTTGTGAAAAGTATTTGACATTAAGAGCAACATGCGATTTAACTTTTTGACTCTTTATGAATTCTCTGTGATGAATAAAATCGTCCTGAGTCCAAACACACACACACACACACACACACACACACACACACACACACACACACACATAACGCATATTCGCACGTCGAGCAAAACATAACACCCACACTACCTTCACTAGCGCGGGTGCAGTAATAAAGACGCACTCAAAAAGAACGTGCTCATAGTTACGCGTGTCTCGTACTTTGCTAGCATGGGCATGAACACTCTCTCTTTATTCTTGCTATTTTCAGACGTTTCTATTTGGATTAGGGGAGGAACACATCTAACAGTTACTGGAGTGAGAGAGAGAGAGAGAGAGAGAGAGAGAGAGAGAGAGAGAGAGAGAGAGAGAGAGAGAGAGAGAGAGAGAGAGAGAGAGAGAGAGAGGGGGGGGGTTAAGAAAGAGAGAAGATATGGGGAACAAGAAAAGAGAATGCAAAACGAATGGAGACACGCACGATGGAGGGAAGAAAGAGAGGGGGAGAGAAAGACGAGAGGAAGAAAGGAAGGGACGGGAGGAAGAAAGAGAAGGAAAGAATGAAGGAACGAGAAAGAGAGAGAAAGAGGGAGGGAGAGAGAGAGAAAGAAAGAAGGAAGGAGGGTTAAGAAGGAAAGAAGAAGGAAAGAAGGAACGATAAAACAGAGAGGAAGAGAGAATGAATGAATGAAGGAAGGAAGGAGGGATAAGAGGAAAAGAAGGAGAGAAGGAAGGAAAGTTTAGAGAGGGAGAGAGAAGGTGGAAAGAAAAAGACAGGTGTTAAAAAGACAGGTGTTAAAGAAGGCCATATCTAATCTGTAGCTTTAAAATTGTCTCATAAGATTCACCTCGTCCAGCAGTACTAATATCACAAAAAAAGAACTCGGGCGGAAGGGCTTAATACACCCTGATTTGCACTTTCCATGAGAGAGAGAGAGAGAGAGAGAGAGAGAGAGAGAGAGAGAGAGAGAGAGAGAGAGAGAGAGAGAGAGAGAGGGGTGTACAAAGGACAATAAAATACAGCATGGTACAGCAACTACGCTATAAATAGAAGAATATAAATCGTGTAAAACTATTTGTGTGTGTGTGTGTGTGTGTGTGTGAGAGAGAGAGAGAGAGAGAGAGAGAGAGAGAGAGAGAGAGAGAGAGAGAGAGAGAGAGAGAGAGAGAGAATGTAGAAACACACACACACACACACACACACACACACACACACACACATCCATAACTATCACACAAACTCTCTCTCTCTCTCTCCAAGAACAACACCATAAACGTACACTGAAACTAAAATATCACTGAATACCAAGTCACAAATGGACTTTAATAATCAATAACCTTTCCTAATTTAGCAGTCTGTATCTCACCGCCGCAATGTTCGACCTGATTTCGTGTTGGGCTTATTATTATCCTCGTTGGCTCTGTTTATGACCGTAGCAACCCATTCACTACGATACTGTGTTTTATTTGCCATGTACAGTCGCGGGTACTAATTTCGTTCCACTTTTAAGACGAGCAGATATGAAACTCTTAAACATTATCCTTGAAAAATTGGCTGGGTTCCGGAGTGCATTATTAGGTTTCAATAATTATCGTTCACTTTCCCGTTATTTATCGTACTGAAGAGGATCGATGTTGGTGTCTGGAATATTGTTTTCGGACGATTTCATGCAGCTCAAGAGAGATTTTTCGATCTGGGGGGAGGGGGGTTGATAAAGACCTCGATAAACTCTTCCCTGCAAAATACATCCTTCAAGTCGAATGAAATATAAAGATTTTGCCAGAATAGAATATAAAAATACGTGTGTGTGTGTGTGTGTGTGTGTGTGTGTGTGTGTTTGTGTGTGAGATATTCCGTTTCTCGCAGCAGCAATGTAGTAGACGTAGCTGTAATCCTAAGCCCATCTGCACGTGAACCCTGTGGACTGCGGGCGGGAGCAGCCCTTATTACACAATCCACCATCCTCCTTTCAGGGGATAGGGAGGCGACTGAGGAACTTTGCATAATCGGGCAGCTCAACACCCCGGTCATATCAGTGGTGCCGCATGAAGTAGAGGCAGGTGTAATATGCTAAAGTAAATAAATAACTTTGAGGTGTTAGGGATTTCCTTTGTTGACGAGAAAACGGGCCTGTGTCAATCATGTACTGCACTGGAAAAACTCCCCAAGATTGGAAATTAAAGAGACATACGCTGGAAATAAAATGCTGCTCCTCCACCATCGCAACACTGAGATATTTGGGTCAACTGAATTTTTCCGGTGATCATGTCGAATTGGATAACTTAACACGCGTTTTTAAACCTCCTAAATTAATCTCTCTCTCTCTCTCTCTCTCTCTCTCTCTCTGGCTGGGGGGGTCATCTTGAGTGAAAGAAAAAAACAAGCCCTCCACACACGATAAACAAAAATACCCGGTAATAATAATAATAATGATAATAATAATAATAATAATAATAATAATAATAATAATAATAATAATAATAATAAATAAATAAATAAATAAAACATTATTTGTAAGAAGTTGCGTCGAAAATTGCTACCTTGGGACGTCAGGTATAAACATATATATTGAAGGAGACCGCTTTCAAAATCTGGTATAGATGTAGATGAAGTGTACTGAAGTGAAGAAGGACTGCATCAAGCGTCACTTAAATCAAATCATTAACAAGGAAAATGCTGATATAGTTTTGAGGACCTCGGGGTAGTGACTTTCCCTTTGCTAATTTCTACTATAATATTCCAGCTAACGCCAGACGATTTTCTTCATCTGGGAGTAATTCATGGGTGCCAGAGTGTTACTTTTTTATGCAAGGAAGAAGGAACCAAAAGCTAGGACCCCCGAAAATTGTTCCCTCCAATAATAAAATGAAACTAAGATATACGAAAGTCAAATTCGCCATCAACCCCATCATGAGTGAGAATATTATTATTATTTTAGCTGACTCCAGACGGTTTTACTCAGCTAAGGCTGGGAGTGTTAACCCCTTCACTACAATGACGTATTTTTTATTTTATTCTTGCTAGCTTCCCAAAATTTTGTTCATTATTTTTTTTTACTGAAGATATGTAAGAGCCTTCATTAATTCCTTCACTACGAAAGGCCTTGGCAAAATTAAATAAAAGCACCTCCTACACTCTTTTCATTCTAACGTGGCTTAAAATTGCCATCTCTCCATCATTAGTGCTTACTAGAAACAATAGATTACCACTAAAATATACGCATGGTAGTAATAGTCACGAAGAAGTGCTATGTAAAGTATATGGAGCCGTAGCACTGTCTTTTTCCACCACTGAGCTACGTGAAATAAGCTGCAAAAGGACGAAAATCTGGACCAAGTTAAAATGAGAGAACTTTAGTACCAAAAATAACATAAAAATACAGTTGATGGGATTGGAGAACCTAATAATAATAATGATAATAATAATAATAATGATAATAATAATAATAATAATTATAATAAAAACAGTTGATGGAATTGGGGAACCTACAGCAATGATCAATAATCCCGTCCCAGCCAAGTTCGCTTCTCACCGCCGCAGTGTTGTTCCTGTTACGTGGGTGAAGTATTGGGATTGCATTGGCCTTGTTTATGGCAGTGTTGTTATGGGGTGAGATTTGTATTGGCGTTACTGGAGCAAAAACAATGGCTGTGTTGATGGCCGTGGCTGAGTGGAATTGAGTGCTGTTTTTGCCAGAAAGGGAGAGAGAGAGAGAGAATGTGTGTGTGTGTGTGTGTGTGTGTGTGTGTGTGTGTGTGTGTGTCAGTAATTATGACATATTGGTAGATTCTACAGAAAAAACAGTAGAGAATGTTTTAAAGAATTTTCACAAACTGGTCCCTTCTCCAGCCTAAGATCGATACCGCGTCAGTACGAACAACAGCCCAATGCTCCACCCAGTCGAGCAGGAAAAAAAAAAAATGGAATTAAAAGTAGTGCTATGAAATTAAAGTTGCTATTGAGTCTAGAGAAACCCAAAACGTTTTATCAAATCATCCGAACAAAATACTACCGCCACTGCTACTACTACTACTTCTACTACTACTACTACTACTACGACAGTACTACTACTACTACTAAGAGTAATAGTTATAATAATAATAACAATAATAATAATAGTAATAATAATAATGACTTTGACAGGACCTCTTAGAACAGCTTTAGGTAACATCACCTCTTAGAACAGCTTTAGGTAACATCACAAGCGATGATTACGGAAATTGCTCCATCTTAAATTTCCAAATGCTATGAAGCCGTCATCCCTCAGAAATCATTTACTTACAGTGATAATACTCATAATATTCTTAGCAAAAATAAATATCAGTAAGGAAGATAAAAGATAAGAAACTGATAAGTCAAACCTTCAGAAACCTTCGAGGCTGGACAAGATTGATGCCAAGATAGTGAAGGATATCAAGGAAGAATTATTTCAGCTTAACTGCATTATTATTATTATTATTATTATTATTATTATACATTAGATGATAGATGGATGGATGGATTATTATTATAATAATAATTATTATTATTATGTCAGTGTTCATTTAAGCGTGGTGTTCTTTCTCATTTTTCCCTAGCGGATTTGCTTTGAGAGTTTGATAATAGGGGGAAATCCTTTTTATTTTCCCTATCCTTGTCTTATTCTTGCAAACTCTCTGAAAGGATTTGCCTGGTAATGTTAACCTCTTGTATTTTTTTTTTTTTATTAATGTGGTGCCTCTCAAACACATAGCGAATTCTGGTCGGTTAAGGAAGCTCCTTAGCAATTTATTTTTGGGTATGGCTGGTTAATATCCATTTGTACGTTGTTTATGGAGAGAATGGCGACAGGGGAAGGATTTGTGTAACACAGAGGAGGACAGTTAGGTGTAATAAACAAAATAAATCGCTTAAGAAAAGATGTTAGGGAGCTTCCTTACCCGACGAGAATACTATCCATTGTCCGTGTACTCTGGTGTCCGTTGCTGAATCAAGGACCGTGAATACAAGCTGGTCATTTGTATTAGTGCCCTTGTTTCCTAATGACCTAATTAAGTGAAAGGTCAAAGGTATTAATTACAAACAGGTGGCCCAGGGAGAGATAATTACGTGTTCTTAAAGCCACATCTCCTTGTTTATATTTTCTTTATGTCTAAGTAATTCCTCCTAATGACATGCAGTTATATTCAGTTTGGAGGAAATCATGAAGGAAACTGAAAATAAATAGTTCTTCCAATGCAGTGATATTTTTAAAACTATATTCTTACAAAGGCAAATGATACATGCTATTTATCTTTTAATCACAACAACGATTGAAAGTACGACTGCATTTGTGTGTGTGTGTGTGTGTGTGTGTGTGTGTGTGTGTGTGTGTGTGTGTGTGTTCTCGATCCCTCCCACCCCTCACGAGAAACAGATTATGATGATGATGATGATGATGATGATGATGATAAGGGAGGAGAAGGAGGAGGAGAAGAAAGAGGAGACGGAGGAAGAGGAGGAAGAGAAGGAGGAGACGGTGAGGAAGAATGAGGAGGAGAAGGGGAAGAAGGAGGAGACGGAGGGGAAGGAGGACGAGGAGGAGTGGAAGATGTTGTTGCTGCTGCTGATGATGATGATGATGACGATGATGATGATGATGATGACTGCCGTTGACCTTTTCAGTCGTTTCATCAATATTTCACCGCTACATTCAGTGGTCAGAAAAATCAATTACAAAAATTTTCGTAATAATCCTCGCTCTAAATTTTCTGCCGTCCCAATAAATAAACACAGACACACACACACACACACACACACACACACACACACACACACACACACACACACACACACACACACACACACACACACACACACACACGCAAATATAGAGACAAGCAACGAAATGGCATCTTGTACTTTCGCCCAAACTTCACTATTCATCAACTACATATTTTTTTTTAATGGCTTTTTATACATCTTATTCTCTATAGACCATACAGGCAATCAGACAGACGGGGGTGAGAGAGGGATGAAAAACCGGGGTGAGAGGGGGGTGGAAAGCTGGGGTGAGGGGGGGTGGAAAGCTGGGGTGAGGGGGGTGGAAAACTGGGGTGAGGGAGATGGAAAATTGGGATGAGGGGGATGCAAAACCGGGGTGAGGGAGATGGAAAGCTGGGGTGAGGGGGGTGGAAAGCTGGGGTGAGGGGGTGGAGAACTGGGGTGAGGGGGTGGAAAGCTGGGGTAAGGGGGTGGAGAACTGGGGTGAGGGGGTGGAAAGCTGGGGTGAGGGGGATGGAAAACGGGTGAGGGGTACGGAAAACTGGGGTGAGGGGGTGGAAAACTGGGGTGAGGGGGTGGAAAACTGGGGTGAGGGGGATGGAAAACGGGTGAGGGGTAAGGAAAACTGGGGTGAGGGGGTGGAAACCCGGGGTGAGGGGAGTGGAAAGCTGGGGTGAAGGGGATGGAAAACTGGGGTGAGGGGGTGGAGAACTGGGATGAGGGAGTGGAAACCCGGGGTGAGGGGAGTGGAAAGCTGGGGTGAGGGGGGTGGAAAACTGGGGTGAGGGGAATGGAAAGCTGGGGTGAGGGGGTGGAAAACCGGGGTGAGGGGTGAGGGGTCGAGTCCAAAGCTCCTAAAACAGAAACAGTCCATTATTAAAGGATTTATTATTTGCTTATTATTTATTTTACTTGACATTATTAAAAGGTAAAGAAATTCATAAAAATAAAAAAATAAAATAAAAGAGATGTCATCAGATGGAAAAAATAAAAAGTCGCAAAATTATTCATACTATTATGTTCAGGTCCCGTATACTTCTGGGATAAGTAAGCTCCCTAACAACTCTTCCCAAGCGATTTATTTTACTTGTTAGACCATACTGGCCTTCCCCGTGCTACTTAAATAATTATAATATCAGTATGCTCTACACAGTTAACGTCTATCTATCTATCTATTGCCAGACGCCTCAATCCCGTTTGGGATGGCCACAAACAAATCGCCTCCAAGTCGCCCTGTCCCCCGCCATTTCACTCCCCTGCTCCCAGCTCACACCCCCCTCTCTCATATACCTCTCCACCCCATCCCTCCATCTCATCCTCGGCCTCCCCCTCCCTCTTTCCCCCTCCACCTCACTCACATACACTCTCTTCGTCAGTCTTTGACCCTCCATCCTCTCCACATGGCCAAACCACCTCAGTGTGTTCCTCATAACGCTTCCTATCACATCCACATCAACACCACAACGCTCCTTTATATCCTCATTCGTCAGCCTGTCTCTCCATGTGACTCCACACGCTCCTCTTAAATAACTCATTTCCACTGCTCTCACTCTTGACTTGTGTCCTTCCAACAACGTCCAAGCTTCACTTCCGTACGTTAGAATTGGTATCACAATACTGTCATGTAGTAACTTTTTCACTTCCATGCTCACTTCCCTGTTTCTTATCACTGCTTTCAAGGAACCAGCAACCTTTCTTCCCTGCTGTACCCTTTCAAGCACTTCACCCTCCAAACCTCCATCCTTACTCATCACACTACCCAAGTACTTAAACGTACTCACATTTTCCAATTCCTCACCATCCAACCTCGCTGTACATTCACTGACTTCACCTCTCTCAAAGACCATCACTTTACTCTTCCCTACATTCACCTTTAGATTCCGTTTCTTACACAGTCTCCCAAACTCATCCACCAAGCCTTGCAGCTCTCCTTCGTCTTCACTCAACAACACAGTATCATCTGCAAACAACAGTACAGGGAGTTTCCAAACACTATCCTCTCTCACCAGGGCCACTCCAACATCCACTACCCTACCTTGTACCTCTTTTATTACCCCATCCATGTACAAATTGAACAACCATGGAGACATGACACATCCCTGTTTCAACTCAACCTTCAAAGAGAAAAATTCACTTAGTTCACCATCCACACGCACTGCAGCCTTCGCACCATCGTACATACTCTTCACAGCATTCAACAACTTTCCATCTACTCCATATATTCTTAACACTTTCCACAATCCTTGTCTATCCACCCTGTCATATGCTTTCTCCAAATCCATGAATGCCGCATACAACTTCTTTCCCTTCTCTAGAAACTTTTCCACTAAAGATCTGAGAATGAATATCTGATCTACACAACCTCTTCCCTTCCTAAAGCCTCCCTGTTCTTCTCCAACTAATTTCTCTGTTCTTTCTCTAACTCTGTCAATAAGTATCCTACCATACACTTTTCCTATTATACTAAGAAGACAAATGCCCCTATGATTACCACACACTTCTTTTTCCCCTTTTCCTTTGTACAAGGGAATAATTATACCTGACTTCCAATCCTCCGGGACTCTACCTTCCTCCCAGGCCAATCTGCACATCTTCCACATCCATTCTACTACTACCTCTCCCCCATGTTTCAGCATTTCACCACACACTCCATCAATTCCTGGGGCTTTCCCCGATTTAACTTTCTTCATTGCTTCCACAACTTCTATCCTACTGATTTCTTCCTGTCTTCTCACCTCCCTCCTTCTCCCAGCCATTCCCCAGCCACTTATACTCGCATTACTTCCATCCTCTACGTTCAACAATTCCTTAAAGTGTTCTCTCCATCTGCTCACTTTTTCTCCCTTCTCCACTAGTAATCTACCATTTTTATCTTTCACTCCCCTGCTAACTTCACTTCTACCGTCTTACTCTTTTCACCTCTCTCCAGAACATTTTCTTATAGTCCCTCCACTTTACACTCAAATTTCTTCCAAATTCCTCATCCACTCTCTTCTTACTCTCTCTTACTAATCTTTTCACCTCTCTCTTCCTTTCTACATATAACTCTCTCTTCCGCCTCTCAACCTCTTCCACGCCCCTATTTCTCATCCATTCATTGTATGCTTTCTTCTTTTGTGCGACAGCCTGTTTCACCTCTTCAGTCCACCACGCTGTTCCTTGCACCCCCCTCCGTCTTCTCTTCCTTCCACACACCACATCACATGCTGCACATATTTCTTCTGTAAATATTCTACACACACCTTCCACGTCTCTCATCTGCTCCAATTCATATTTGCCCAATCGTTCCTCTACTTCTCTCTTATACTCTGCCTTTTTCTCATCCTCCTGTAACCTTTCCACTCTCCTTGCAACTACTCCTTCCTCTCGTCTTTCCCTTCTTCTATTCCTCCAACTTTCTTGTACTTTAATTCTGGCCATCACCAAGTAGTGGTCAGAAAGTCCACTCCCCCAACCTCTATACACTCTTGCATCCATTACACATCTTCGCATCCTTTCATCCACACACACATAATCAATCATTGCCTTCCTTTCATTCAGTTCACCACCCACCCTTCTCATCACTCGCCATGTATACCTGTGAATCATTTTATGCCTGAAGAGGGTATTGGCTATCACCAACCCCCTCCCAGCACAAATGTCCACTAACGCACTCCCATTCTCATCCATCTCAGCAGGCACACCCCACTCACCAACTATTCCATCCACCTTCACATTCCCAACTTTATCATTCATATCACCAATCAAAAACACTCTCTCATTCCTTCCAAACTTTTCCATGCACACTTCTACATTTGTCCAGAACTCTTCTCTCACTCTTCTAGCACGATTTTGCGTTGGCGCATACACACACACAATCGCCCACATTTGTATTCCAACTTTCAACTTTACCCACACAATCCTTGATCCAACTGATCCATACTGTCTTATGCTCCTCTTCCATCTTTTACTCACAACTATTCATACTCCTTCCTTTGCCCTCTCATTCTCACCTACTCCTGCACATATACCCCATCCATACTCCCATTCTCTCACACTTTCTCCTCTCCATTTTCAGTTATTCCACATACACCCACTTTCGCATCCTCAAGCACCTGGACAGTCTCTCACGTCATCATTCGCTCCTCTTACATTCCAAGTTCCAATTACAATGTTCTTTGTCCGGTCCTTGGTCGTCATCGTTTGGTCAAGTCCTTGTCCGAGGCATCTTGTTTGTTATTTTTAGTTAGTTGTTTTCCGGGGAGGGGCACTAACCCTCCGCCAACCCTTTTAGTCGCCTTTTACGACAAGCAGGGATACTGGGGGAGTATTCTTGAAAACCCCCCCTACCCCCAGGGGTAGGGGATATTAACAAACCATATCCGAAATAAATCGCTAAGGAAAAGTTGTTACGGACCTACTTTAATGGACGAGAATGCTACCTTAATTACGGCATTTCTTAACAGGCAGTATTTTTTTTGTTATTTTTATTATCTCGTTAAAACATTTAGCTTCCTTGTTAATAATGTCTCTTATCTTCATGGCCTTTCAGTGATTCTCTCTCTCTCTCTCTCTCTCTCTTGTAGGGTAAAATCTGCTTATATTTCTTGCCTATGTAGTTGTAAAGTAACCCAAAGGGAGGTTGAAAATCCCTATATACCCGCACTCTCTACCTGAAAGTCTCTCTCTCTCTCTCTCACTCCATCATCTGTCCCCTCCTTTTCTCTCTTTCTCTCTGGTAAAAAAAATCTACTCATATTTTTCCCCGTACAGTATAAAAGCCTCCAAACACAGGTAAGGAAGGATGCTGTAACTCCCCTGCAGGTGTTTACGCAAAGGTGTGGCAATCCTCTATGTCAGAACGCAGGTAGATGGTTACATGGATTTTATACTGGAGTTGCTATTAATATTTTTACACTGGTTCAAAACTGTATCAGAACTGTATTAAGACCATCAAAGTTATCAAAATTATTAGAACTATCAAAGCTATCAAAAATGTACCAAAACCGTATCAAAATTAAAAAAAAAATGTATTAAAACTATCAAGACTGCATCGAGACTATCATAGCTGTATCAGAATTTTCAAAAGTTTATAAAAATTTTCAAAACTAAATCTATCTATCTATCTATCTATTGCCAGACACCATAATCCCGTAAAGGGTGGCCATTTGACACTGAGTTAGTTGTTTTACAGGAAGGGGCACCAACCCTCCACCAACCCACTTGTTGACACGTAGGGAGCACGTATGGTTTGGTTATATGGTTACCACCCAGCGTTGTAAATGGTTTCTTGGCTTACAGGAAACCATTTGACTTGTCACTCAATGTAAAGCCACCTGTAATGGAAAGAAAAGGAATAAGAAGTGATAAGAAAGATAGGAGAAATAGGAAGAGAGGAGGGGAGGCACAGAAAAAGAATGATAAAAGCTAAGGAAGTAGGCAGCACTACATCAAGTGAGTGGATGATGGTCGCCACCACCTACCAAATCAACGAATTAAAAAATGTATGAAAACTATGAAAGCTTAATTCGAAAGGGCATATCACTTACTCATAACCCCCAACCAGATGACGTCTTTCTCTCTTATTCTATCTGTCTTTGCTTTACTTGTCTTTCTATTTTATTCTATTTAACTTTATATCCTTCTGTCGTATTCTGTCTATTTTATTTTATCTTCCTTCCTCTTTTCTATCATTTTCTCCGTCACGTTGGTTGGATCTTAGTAGAATTAGTATTTTTTTTCCGACAGAAAATCACGTTATGAGTCAACAAGCCTACTGTTATCTGTGCCTCCTATGTACTATGTAACTCCTATGTACCATGTAATTCCTATGTAACCTCTATGTACTCCCACATAACTCCTATGTTCTCATATATGTCAGTTTTACGAGTATTCTGTGTCTGTTATATTTTATGTCTTTCCATCTTATTCTATATCTCTAATGCATTCTATCTTTCTTTTATATCGCATTAACCTTCCTTAAACCCACGCCTTCCCCGGTGCTACATGGGCATCTGGTAGCGTCATGACTGGATTGTCACACTGCAATGTTGCCGAACTTCTGCCAATCAGAATTCTTTAATTACCCGAACTGCATCTCTTTGGAACTCGCTTTTCCTGAGTGGTTTCCCCTCAAACTTCAACCTACGGCTTTTAGGTCCAACTGTTACAGGTTTTTTACGAATGGAACACACCTGTAATCTGGTGTACGGATTATTTTTTTTATTCATTTGTTTTTCCTTCCTTTATTCATTTTCTGTAAAAAATAATCTATCTACCTATGCTTATCTACCTATCTATCCGCCTATCCATCTTTGTCTATATGGCTGTCTATCAGTCTATTTATCTATCTGTCTGGCTATCTACATGTCTGTCTATCTATTTGTTTATCTGTTGTCCGACACTGCATCCTGTGAAATGTGGCCTCGACAAAGACCTTCCAAGCATTTCTCTCCCTACTCAGTAACGACCCCTCCTCCCCATACAGCGAGATATTACAGTTGTTAGGAAGAAAATCACACGAGGGTGGGTGGGGTAGGGGTAGGAAAGGCTGTGATTTTCTCTCTCTCTCTCTCTCTCTCTCTCTCTCTCTCTCTCTCTCTCTCTCTCTCACACACACACACACACACGTTTTCCCCTGCACACACATGCAGCGTCAGTCAGCCTTCCCTTTCACACATTTCTTTCTCGGTTTAGATTTTCAGGCCAATTTTATTTTATGGAGGATCGGGACGGGGCCATTGTTCGCCTCCCTCGGCAGTCATGAACGCTGGACAGAAGGGAATACCGAGAGGATGAATTATAAAGAAACAAAGACGATGCACTGCGGAAAATACTGAGTCCTACGTCTTTTATCGCTCTAGGACAGGGAAGTTATCGTTCAGTTTGTGCTGCCTCTTTTCGCGATTTTATCTCTGGTTTGGTTTCGGCCTGACGTCATTCTATCTATCTGTCTACCTATCTATTGCCAGACGCCTCAATCCCGTACGGGGTGGCCACAAATAAATCGCCACCGCGTCGCCCTGTCCCCCGCCATTTCTCTGTCCTGCTCCCAACTCATACCCCCCTCTCTCATATACCTCTCCACTCCATCTCTCCATCTCATCATCGGCCTCCCCCTCCCTCTCCCCCCCTCCACCTCACTCACATACACCCTCCTCGTCAGTCTCTCACCCTCCATCCTCTCCACATGACCAAACCACCTCAGTGTGTTCTCTAAGTCCTTAAATATAAAAATAAGGTGTTCTGTTCCCCGTTTTCAGTGTGTTTTTTTTTTTTTACTTTACTTATTGATGAGAATGTTATCCTGCTTCTCTATGTTGCCTTTTTCTTGTTGTCGTCGGGTTTTCTGATTTGCTGTTTTTCCTTCTCTTGTGTTTTATTTTTTCCGTTTTGTCTGTGTATTTTGGTGTGTGTGTGTGTGTGTGTGTGTGTGTGTGTGTGTGTGTGTGTGTGTGTGTGTGTGTGTGTGTGTGTGTGTGTGTGTGTGTGTGTGTGTGTGTGCCCGCACGTTTTACCTTCCCCTGGATTTTAGTAGTGGCAGGCAAGTGGCAGAGTATTGGACTGGTGTAATAAGGAACTCGAGGCTCACCTGTGCTGGCCAGGGCATTTGCTGGTACTTCAAACATCTGTCAAAGCCTATTAAAAACTACACAAGACCCACTAACATGTCTTAACAGCGCCACTTGTGACCTTCAGTTCGACTCCATTCTGAATTTCTAGTTCATAAAATTTAAGCATCGACTTCTTTATCTGTCTGCCTGTCTGTTATTAATCAGTCAGTCAACCAGTCAATCAGTCCATGTATCTATGTATATACCCATCCATCCGACCATCCACCTATCTATCTATGTATCTATCCATCTATGTATCGACCTACCTATCTATGTATCCATCCATGCATCCATCAGTCCATCTATCTATCTACCCATCCATATATCTGTTTATCTACCATTTTCTCTATTTATAATTATAGTGACTTACGTTTGGGAATAATAAACTTTATAATATATATATATATATATATATATATATATATATATATATATATATATATATATATATATATATATATATTAGACCAACAATTATACTGTACGTGATCCAACACGGATCAGGCACGTGTGGTGTATTTTGCTAATATTATATAACACACTGATACACAGATACATACATACGAAAAGAACTTGATCCCATTACAATCGACGCCTTCAGCATCGCTAACAAACGGATCGGTTGCCATAACAACTCCCACTCCCTCCTCCCGCAATTGACACACACACACACACACACACACACACACACACACACACACACACACACACACACACATATATATATATATATATATATATATATATATATATATATATATATATATTTCATAGAGAGAGAGAGAGAGAGAGAGAGAGAGAGAGAGAGAGAGAGAGAGAGAGAGAGAGAGAGAGTTAATGGTTTGTATATTTACCTTCTTGGTTGGAGTGACTTGACTTCTTGCAGAAACGATCTAGTGCGGCTCAGATGTAGACAAACTGTAGTAAGTTCCAAGACGGGTGGGGCAGGCGTGGCTATTTTGTGCTCATCCCCATTTCTCACATGTCACTTATTTTCAGGGCCGTTATCAGTATCATATTCTCCAAATGATACATCTGGAAAACCTCATCATTATCAGAGGTATTTTTCACTAGTATATGAAATGCAAGCTCATCGTCACTGCTAGGTAGAGTATTGTAAGCCATAACAGAAGAAAAAAAAATCCTGAGCACTCTCTCTTTCTCTCACCGTGAAAGACCGACTGACTCACGAGGAGGAAATAGAGGGTTGGCAGAAGTCAGCGGTTGATGCTTCTCAGTAAAAAAAAAGATACCCTCATAGATAAAATTCTGGAAGCAGTTGTGTCATACATATCCACAAGTTTATTGGTGCACTTTCACAAAATATCTGTATGCATTAATAAACTGACCCATTAATGATGTCGGAGAAACATGACAGGCTGTGTTGCCAATCTGTTACCATCACGTATCACCTGCTGATGGCCTTGGGATGGGAATGAATCCGAACACACTTATTCGAAACATACAGTAAGATCGACAAGAGGAAGCGAGGCGCAGGGCTGATGTTGTTTCACTAGCAGGCTGAACCTTGGACCGAACCCGCCTCCTCTTGGCAATCAAATTTTTCGAGCAAGTGTGTCTGTATGTTTTGAAACCCCAACCACCACCAGAGCCCCCCACAACCCTCATCCACCCCCTTGTCGTGCGTCTGAGAGCCATGTGAGCTGCCATTATTTACAAGGAATATGAGCGTATCGTTGTTGTTATTCCGGATCGTTACGAGCTTTTCTAAATGTATTGTGGACTTCAAAACAGTTACGGTAAAGAATGGATTAATTATGATTCTGATACTTCATCTTGACAACCAGATGTTAAACCATTAATTTATTGAACAAGTATACATGTTTTTTTTATTCTTTTTTTTTTTTAATTACATGAATATTAGCTAATCTGTCAAACAGCGTAAGATCAGTACTAAAGTAGCTTCAGGTTGTTACTCTTGAAGTCACACATCAACCCGTGGAGTGTGACATCATTTTCTCCCACACCTAATTAATTACCTGGCTGTTGGCTCACCTGTTTGACTCGGCCGTGGCAAGGATGAAGGGAAAGTGACGACATTGATGGCTTTAGCTAACCCCTTCAGTACTAGAAGTCTCTCCAAACCTGAATAAAATCAACTGGAAATTGCACCAATGAGAGAGAGAGAGAGAGAGAGAGAGAGAGAGAGAGAGAGAGAGAGAGAGAGAGAGAGAGAGAGAGAGAGAGAGAGAGAGAGAGAGAGAGAGAGGACGCTATTGGGCTGAACAACTTATGCATCGTCTCAAAAGATTGCTCGACATGTTATTACGGGCAAGCGTAGAGAAGCGATGTTTACTCTTCAGTCAGCTGAGGTATGAGCGGCCCGACACGAACCGGCCCGACACCACACAGCCCGACAACACACGGCCCGACCACGATGATTTTCAGAGGCTAATAACTTTTCTACTATGTGAGATAGAGAAGAGATTCTCTCAGCAAGTAGAAGATGTATTCAGTAAATTTTGTTTTTAGCTATATATTTACTCATGGGACCAAAGAAACCTCTTGGAATCAAAGCTTTCCAAGGGAATGTACCGACGGCTTCAGTTGACATGCCCCACTATGAAGTCGATTTAAAAAAGATTTCCTGTTGTAACATAGTTTTCTTCCATGAATTCTAACAATTAATTATCGGATATCTCGCTCATAATTTTATATGAACGTTTTGCCATGTTTACGGGGTAAAATTATGTGTGTGTGTGTGTGTGTGTGTGTGTGTGTGTGTGTGTGTGTGTGTGTGTGAGGGAGAGAGGGAGAAGAAAACGTGAGAAAGTAAATATTTTAGCTCAGTTATTCAGTTATTTTTCAACTGCCTCACCATAAATGCTGACAGTTTAAACCATGATGAAAGTTATGATGATGGGTGTATGTACAAACGCTCGCTCGCTCCGCACGCGCTCACAAAGTGCCCTTTACTGGTTATAAACGAACAGTCATCCTCTGAGGTCGTAAACTCTAATCTCTCTCTCTCTCTCTCTCTCTCTCTCTCTCTCCCAGCAACAGAGAGCGTTTGTGAAAACGGTTTAAAAGGTGCAATTATTTCAGTGCCCCGTCGATTTTTAAGCCGAGAGAGAGAGAGAGAGAGAGAGAGAGAGAGAGAGAGAGAGAGAGAGAGAGAGAGAGAGAGAGAGAGAGAGAGACAGACAGACAGACAGACAGACACACACACAAACAAACAGGCTGACACAGACAGACAGAGGAAGACTGACAGAAGTATACACAACCAGACGAACAAACAAAAATGTACATAATAACAAACAACAGAGGGGCAGAAAGTGCAAGACAGATGTAGGCTAAACAGAGGGAAGCAGAGAAAGAGAAACAGGCACGAAAAAGACAGAGACAGACAGAACCAGAGATGAACAGAAACAGACAAGGATAAGAACAAAGTAGAGACTGATAGGGAGAGAAAAACTAAAAGAAAGAGATAGAAAAAGAGCAGAAAAACAAGACAAAGATGTAATAGCATAATTGGATGACCACTCTGAAGGGAAGGGAAAAAGTATAAAAATCATCTTGAACTGGAGAGAGAGAGAGAGAGAGAGAGAGAGAGAGAGAGAGAGAGAGAGAGAGAGAGAGAGAGAGAGAGAGAGAGAGAAATAAAGCAAGAATTAAGCGTCAATAAAAGTCCAATTAAGACACCCAATGAGCAGTTCCTGGAGCGAAAGAGACGTAAAGCACAAGTGTTGCAGGTCAGCAGGCTCTTCTCTCCCTACTCAGTAACGACCCCCAGCCCTTAACCACCACACCCCACCCTCCCTCATATACTGTCCTACCCTGTTCTGGTCCACCACTCCTTCTTACATCATTTATCCCTACTCAGTAAAGATCCCCATATACTACACTCGTCTTCCTTATTCTGTTTCTTGTCCTTTCATTTGTGCCTGAGCTCTTTCTCCTTACAACTTACCTTCTCTCATATACTCCTATCTTCTTCCTTAATTGTGTTCCGTCCCTGCTCAGTAACAACTCTCTCTCTCTCTCTCTCTCTCTCTCTCTCTCTCTCTCTCTCTCTCTCATACATTTTCCTAATTTAATCCCATACTTCTATTCTTGGTCTCTCTCATTTTTCCAACCATTCTACTCTTACAATGTTTCCTACCTTGCCGAGAGAGAGAGAGAGAGAGAGAGAGAGAGAGAGAGAGAGAGAGAGAGAGAGAGAGAGAGAGAGAGAGAGAGAGAGAGAGAGAGAGAGAGAGAGAGAGAGAGAATCACATGTATAAATTCAGGCACTGTATATTGTCCTTAGGCAAAGTATTAAACACAGCAGTTACAAGCAAGCCTAACCTAGCCTAACAACAAAATATAGAATAACATAAGACAGACTAATATAACATAATATAACTCTTAACTCAACCTAACCCATTATATAATCTAACCAAACCAAATCATATACCAAATCATATCATACCTAACCTAAGCTAAAATACTGTAACCCTTTGCAAAGCTACTGTATTTTTTTTTATATCATTTTACACGTTGCCTAATTATCAAGCACATGAAATCCTTCCTTTAAGTTAAACAGGTATCTCTATTTTCCATACCCCTTCGGACCTTCCCAAGCCCTTTCGTGGATTTTAGGGGATCAGCGAATCGCATTACAATTTCTCACAGCTGAAAAAATTGTCTGGCAATAGTCTGAGTAAAAAAACCGTTGTGCAACAGGAACAGGGAAGGGGTCAAGCTTCTTTCTGGCAGGATACAATGGCAAGACGTCTGGACACACAAATGTGAGGAGGAGTGTGTGTATTGCAAGGAACTGTGAGCAAGCGGACACATAATGCATTGTTGAACTGCGTCTCCGAGATTGGGAGGGAAAATGATAAATGGCGGGACTCTGTGTATCATTTTCTTTACTATCTCCACAATGAATGCAGTGTGATGAGCATTTTTTCACGTTGTCATAATTCTTGTCGTTATCTTTATCTGTATTTTCACCTTTTCTTACCAGTGACTTTTTCATGGCCATTTTTATTTCACTTTTATGTTTGTGGCCAACGGGATTAAGGCGTCGGGCTGTAGATAGATAGACAGACTATTGTTAACATTAATATCATCATCATCATCATCATCATCATCACTAGAAGTATTGGCGATAGTAGTAGTTGTAGCAGTAGTAGTATCACCATTATTATTAGTAGTAGTAGTAGTAGCAGTAGTAGTAGTAGTAGTAGTAGCAGTAGTAGTATTAGTAGAAGTATTATTATTATTATTATTATTATTATTAGTAGTAGTAGTAGTAGTAGTAGCATTATTATAATTTTTACTATTATCATTATCATTATCAATTCAAGAATACTCCCCCAGTATCCCTGCTTGTCGTACGAGGCGACTAAAAGGGTTGGTGGTGGGTTAGTGCCCCACCCCGTAAAAAGAACTAACTAAAAAAGCAAATAAAGCGCCTCGGACCCGGACGGACCATACGTTGACGACTAAGGAACGGACAAAGGACATTCTGAGAGTAGGAACGTGGAATGTGAGAGGAGTGAATGATGAAGTGAAAGAGAGAGAGATTGTCCAGGTGCTTGAGGATGCAAAAGTTGATATATGTGGATTGACTGAAACTAAATGGTAAGGTGAAAAGATGAGAGAATGGGAATATGGTGTAGGTATATGTGCGGGAGTCAGTGAGAATGAGAGGGCGAGAGAGGGAGTATGTCTGATGATAAGCAAGAAGTGGAAGGAGAATATAAGAGAGTATGGAACAGTGGGTGCAAGGATTGTATGGGTGAGGATGAAAGTAGGTATACAAGCATGGGCGATTGTATGTGTGTATGCTCCAACAGAGGATCGAGTGGCAAGAGTGAAAGATGAGTTTTGGGCGAGAGTAGAAGCATGTATGGACAAGTTTGAGAGGAGCGAGAGAGTGCTGTTGATTGGAGACATGAATGGCAAAGTTGGGAATGTACGAGTGGATGGAGTGGTTGGTCAGTGGGGTGTGCCAGCTGATGTAGATGGGAATGGTAGTGCTTTGGTGGACATCTGTGCTGGTAAGGGGTTGGCAATAGCCAACACCTACTTTCGTCATAAGATGATCCACCGGTATACATGGAGAGTAATGAGGAGGATGGATGGTGAACTTGTTGAACGAAAGGCAATGATAGACTACGTGTGTGTGGATGAGCGAATGAGAAGACAAGTGTTGGATGCAAGGGTGTGGAGAGGGTGGGGGAATGGAGTCTCGGACCATTACTTAGTGATGGCCAAGGTAGAGCTGCAAAGAAAGTGGTTGAGGAGGCGAAGGGGAAGACAGGAGGAAGCAGCTCCTGTGAGAAGAGTGGAGAAATTGCAAGATAGTGAGAAAAGGACAAAGTATAAGAGCATAGTGGAAGAAAGATTGGGAAGGTATGAGCTAGAGCAGATGGAAGGGGTGAAAGAAGTATGTAAGATATTCACGGAAGAGATAAGCGCAGCGTGTGAGGCGGTTTGTGGAGTGAGGAGGAGATGCAAGGGTGTGCAAGGGACAGCATGGTGGAATGATGAGGTGAAACGAGCTGTGGAACAAAAGAAGAAGGCATATGGTGAATGGTTGGCGAGTAGAGGTAGGGGAGAAGATGAGAGAGAGAAGAGAGAGGTATATGTGAGCAGGAGAAGGGAGGTTAAGAGACTGGTGAAGGAGAGTAAGAAGAAAGTGGATGAAGAGTTTGGGAGGAATCTGAGTGTGAAATGGAGGGAGAGTAAGAAATTGTTTTGGAAGGAGGTAAAGAAAGTAAGGCAGTGTGAAAGGGGAAATAGTAGGGGAGTGAAAGATAGGAATAATAGATTGTTGGTGGAGAAGAGAGAGAAATTGAGGAGATGGAAGGAGCACTTTGAGGATTTGTTGAATGTAGAGAGTGAGAGCAGTGTGAGTATAAGTGGTTGGGGAATGGCTGGGAGAAGAAGAGATGAGAGGAGGAAGGAAGAGATCAGTAGGTCGGAAGTAGTGGAAGCGATGAAGAAGATTAAGCTGGGAAAGGCCCCAGGAATTGATGGAGTGTGTGGTGAAATGCTTAGGTATGGGGGTGAGATTGTTGTGGAGTGGATATGGAAGTTGTATAGATTGGCTTGGGAAGAGGGAAGGGTTCCGGAGGACTGGAAGTCAGGTATAATTGTTCCTCTGTACAAAGGAAAAGGGGAGAGAGAAGTGTGTGGTAACCATAGGGGTATTTGCCTTCTTAGTGTGACTGGTAAAATATATGGTAGAATACTCATTGATAGGGTTAGGCATATGACAGAGGAGCTAGTTGGAGAAGAACAAGGGGGATTTAGGAAGGGAAAAGGGTGTGTAGATCAGATATTTGTTCTAAGATGTTTAGTGGAGAAGTATCTAGAGAAGGGAAGGAAAGTGTATGCTGCCTTCATGGACTTGGAGAAAGCTTATGACAGAATAGATAGGCAAGGTATGTGGAAGGTATTGAGAATATATGGAGTGGAGGGGAAATTGTTGAGTGCTGTGAAGAGTATGTACGAGGGAGCTAGGGCTACGGTGCGAGTGGATGGTGAGCTGAGTGAGTTCTTTGATCTCAATGTGGGACTGAAACAGGGGTGTGTAATGTCTCCATGGCTGTTTAATATATATATGGATGGGGTTGTAAAGGAGGTACAGGGTAGGGCAGTGGATGTGGGGGTGGCCCTAATGAATGAGGGTGAGATCTGGAAGTTTCCGGTGTTGCTGTTTGCTGATGATACAGTATTGTTGAGTGAAGATGAATGGGAGTTGCAAGGTTTGGTGAATGAATTTGGGACAGTGTGTAGGAGGAGAAAGCTGAAAGTTAATGTAAACAAAAGTAAAGTTATGGTGTTTGAGAGGAATGAAGTCACAGAGTGTGCAGTGAGGTTGGATGGTGAGGATATGGAGAATGTGAGTGCATTCAAGTACTTGGGTAGTGTGATGAGTAAGGATGGAACTTTGGGGGATGAAGTACGTGAAAGGGTACAGCAGGGAAGGAAGGTTGTTGGTACACTGAAAGCAGTGATGAGAAATAGGGAGGTGAGTATGGAAGTTAAGAAGTCACTGCATGATGGTATTGTGATCCCTACCCTGACGTATGGAAGCGAGGCGTGGACATTGCAAGAGGGGAACAAGTCAAGAGTGAGAGCAGTGGAAATGAGTTACTTGAGAGGAGCATGTGGAGTGACATGGAGGGACAGGTTGACGAATGAAGAAGTGAAGGAACGTTGTGGGGTAGATGTGGATGTGGTTGAAAAGATTAGGAGAAATACACTGAGGTGGTTTGGACATGTGGAGAAAATGGAGAATGAAAGACTGACTAAGAGGGTGTATGTAGGTGAGGTGGAGGGAGGGAGAGGGAGGGGTAGACCGAGGATGAGGTGGAGGGATGGAGTTGAGAGGTATATGAGGGAGGGGGGGGTGAGTTGGGGGGAGGGGAGTCAAATGGTGGGTGACAGAGTGACTTGGAGGCGTTTTGTCTGCGGCCACCCTTTGCGGGATTAGGGCGTCGGGCTATAGATAGATAGATCATTATCAAAACTGTTATTATTAAGGTGACAGAATTAACACCTTCAGGCACCTATGACTGTTACCTGAGTACATTTACCTGATAGTAGCTGACGTAAAATGAAAGGCTTGATATGAAATGGAAAAACTTTTAAACTTTTTCACGGAGTGATCAATTTTTTTTTTCTTTCGTGCATGATTTAGGAAAGGAAGGAACAGGTAGGCAGGGAAGCAGGCAGGTAGTGAAGTAAATAGGTAAGCTAGGTAGGTGGGTAGGCCGATAGCTAGGCAGGAGGGAGGTAGGCAGGTAGGTATATTGGGGAGTAGGTAGTGTGGTAAGTAGTCATGTAAACAGAGAAGTAGATAGGTAGGCAGAGAGAGAGAGAGAGAGAGAGAGAGAGAGTTCACGGAAGGAGTTAGGCAGGTAGGTTGGGAGAGGTAGGCAGGAAGGTGGGAAGGTAGGCACACAGGACGACAAGGATGGACAGGCAAGGGATAACGAGAAGGCAGAGATGGAGTAGGAGGGAGGCAGGGTGAGGCAGGAGAGTTAGAATGGGTGAGGCAGAGAGAGAGAGAGAGAGAGAGAGAGAGAGAGAGAGAGAGAGAGAGAGAGAGAGAGTCAGCATAGGTCGTGATGAGTCAGGAGTGAGTTGACTAGAACCTGGGGACGTAAATCGCAAAATCGCCCAAGGGACTACGAGACATGTGGAGGAAGAGGAAGAGGAGGAGGAGGAGGAGGAGGAGGAGGAGGAGGAGGAGGAGGAGGAGGAGGAGGAAAGGAAAGAGGAAAGAGGAAGAGGAGGCGGAGGAGGAGGAGGAGGCGGAGGAGGGTAAAGAGGAAGAGGAGGAGGGGAAGGAAGAGGAGGAGGAAGAGGAGGAGAAGGAAGAGGAGGAGAAGGAAGAGGACGAGGAGGAGGAAAGGGAAGAGGAAGATGAGGAGGAGAAGGAAGAGGACGAGAAGGAGGAAAAGATAGAGGAAGATGAGGAGGAGAAGGAAGAGGAAGAGGAGGAGGTCGAAGAGAAGGAGAAGGAAGAGGAAAAGGAGGAGAGAAAGAAGAAGGAGGTAAGGGAGGAGGAGAAGAATGACAGGAGGAGAATGAGAGGGAGAAGGAAGAGGAAAAAGGTGAGCAAAAACACAGGAAGTTAAATCAAGATGACTGCTAAGAAAGAAGAGGAAAAGGAGAGGAGAAAGAGGAAAAGGAGGAGGAGGAAGAAGGAGTGTATAAATAAGAGGAAACATAATATCATTGGGAAGAAGAGGGGAAGAAGGAGAGACGGAAGTTAAGGAAGAGGAAGCGATATAAGGAAAGTATGCTAATATCTGGAGGAGGAAGAGGAAGAGAGGAGGAGGAGGAGGAAGAGAGGAGTGGAAGGAAGAAGAATTAAAGAGAAAAATTGGATGACAACTGAAAAAAATAGAAGAAGGAGGAGGAAGAGAAGAATGTAAGGAAAAGGAATAGGAGGAGGAAGAGGAGAAACGGGAATAATTAAAGACGAAAACTGTATGAAGATCGTAATAGGAAACGAAGAAGGAAGAAAAGGAAGAAAATTAGAAAGTAGGGAAGGTGACAGTGAGAGCTGAAAAAAGAAGTGTAAAAATGTCTGAGATAGGAAGTTAACGTACGCTAGAAGATGTGTGGAAGTGGAAGAGGGGGAAGAGGATGAAGGAAAGCAAAAGAAGGGGAGAGGAAGAGGAAGAGGAGAAGGAGGAAGAGGAGAAGGAGGACGAGAAGAAGAAGGAGGAGGAGGAGGGACAGGGAAGAAATATTTGTGCAGAAAAAATTTAGTAAGGAGATGAGAAGGGAAAAAGCCTAAATATATAATGCTCGTAGATGGATTTTATGAAATAGAAAAAGAAACATGAACACACACACACACACACACACACACACACACACACACACACACACACACACACACACACACACACACACACACAAAGATAATTACAGTAGCCCTTTTGGCCCATGTATAACAATGAGAAAAATAAATACATAAAAATGACAGTAAAGATAAAGGCTCTTCCTCACCCACCAACTACGCCATCCGAAACTGGCAGGAAAAAAAAAATTAAAAAGTACACCATGAATTAGAAAACAGAACATGAAAATTTTAGAGGAAATGCCGAAAGGAAAACAAATGGTACAGTAGTGGCTCCTGAAAAAAATAAATAAATAAATAAATAATTCTGTCATGAGTGAATCAGTGACGAAGACACATTTTATATCCAACCCTTACCAGTCGTGTGTCTATCGAGCCTAATCTTGGAATTCTCAGTGGAAGGAGAGCGAGCTACATCACTGGGTATTAGTTATTTCACTCATCCACTACTCTATTGCCAAACTAATCTCTTCCTGCCTCCTTTCTGAAACAGTATTTTTTTGGTTTCAAATTCTGTTCTGTTTCCTCATTATTTTGTAAGATCTAGCCAATATCTCTTATATTTCATTCTTGCTAAGTCATTCCTTACTTATCACCTTATATAACGTGTGTAAATTTATTCAGTACAGACTGTTTTCTTTCTGCAAAGTTTCTTATGTATAAAAAATTTCAGTGTTTTCTTTACTTTTTAGAGAGAGAGAAAAAATATATCAGTTCTTTGATGTGGCCGCCAAAACTGCACCTCACAATATAAATGTGGCCTTACTAAAGCAAAAGATATTAAAGCAATATAAAACCGCAGTTATACGACGCATATCCTGTTACTTCCAATTCTATATATGTCTTACGAACCTGTTTTCTCTATTTCGTGCACGAATACACTGTTGTCATGGCTTCAAATCTTTACTAAATAGAATTCCTAAATTCTTCTAACATATGGTTTCTTAATTTTTTTTTGTATCACACTCTGTGTATCTAGTATTTCCTACAGGCTTGCACACATTAACCCGTTGGCGCCCGTGGTCCTTTAAAAAGAAATAGATTGGCTATTTTCAAAGTTTATTGAGGGGGAAGTCCCAGGGTTAAGATCAAATGACCTTCGCGACTATGAGCTAATAGGCGGAGGGCGGCAAGCTAAGCACCCTTACAGCAAGGCCGCCTCTACACAGGACCCATGAGAACTACTGAGTAATTGTTTCATATTTTTCTCCATTAAGTTTCATTAGCCATTTCTATGACCATTTGTGCAGTAAGTCAGTGTCCCAGTATAGGTTATCACGGTCGGCTGTTCAGTGAATGTTATGGCCTGTTTCGTAGCATCAACAATATTGCGAATGCTGCTAGAGGTTCCTAAATCTAGATCATTTTCATACAGTACAGTCAACGACGAGGGAGAAAGAACTGAACTCCGAGGCATTGCGGAAGCTGTTAATCAATAAAAAGGAGGAAGAGGAGGAGAAGGAGAAGGAAGAAGAGGAGGAGGAGAAGAAGAAAGGAAAGAACAGGGGATGCAAACAGATGAGAGAGAGAGAGAGAGAGAGAGAGAGAGAGAGAGAGAGAGAGAGAGAGAGAGAGAGAGAGAGAGAGAGAGAGAGAGAGAGAGAGAGATGCTACCTGGGTGCTGATTTTAGAGGAAGATACATGAAGCAGGAGGAAGAGGAAGAACTAGAGAACAGGTGGAAGGAAAACAGAAAAAGAAGAAGGAAGAAGAGCAGAAAGAAGGGGGGGGGGAGAGAAAGGAGTAGATAGAAGGAAAAAAAGAGAAGAAGGGAGGGAAGGAAGGGAAGGAAATAGAAGATTAGAAGAGAGAGAAGGAAGGGAAGGAAAAAGGAGTAGAAGGGAGAGAAGGAAGGGAAGGAAAAAGGAGTAGAAGGAAGAGAAAGAAGGGAAGGAAAAAGCACAAGTGATGGACGAGAAAAAAAAGAATTAGGAGTAGGAGAAAAAATAGCAGACGAAGGAGAATGAAGAGGAAAGAAGGAGGAGGAAGAAGAGTGAAAGGAAGAAGACGAAAAAGAAAATCGTCCTGGAGGATAATGGTGTCTTGTTCCTGTGTTTAAATACTCCTGTGGGATATATGTTCTTAATGCTACCTCCTGGCGATTTTAGTCACCTTAGGAGAACACGAAGCTAAATAGAACAAAAGACGGCAGACAGGATTTAAAAAAAAAAAATGTCGCATAGGCCGCATACGATAGACCAGAATCCACGTTAGATCGCAAGATGTTAGGAGGAAACTAGTAAGAAAAGATGCTCTTACCATTAAAGTGCCCTTTGTGAGTGCGTGCGAGCGAGCGAACGTTTCGCCTATCATCATAATTTCATCTTGGTGTAAACTTTCAGCATTTCTGGTAAGGTAGTTAAACAATAACACATAAATAATTGAGCTAAAATGTTTACTTTCTCACTTTTCTCTCACACACACTCTTGCTGATTTCACCCCCTACGCAGAAAAAACGTTCATGTAAAATTATGATCGTAATATCCGATATTAAACTGTTAGAATTAATGCAAGAAAACATAATGTTACAACAGGAAATCTTTTTAAAATCGATTTCATACTGGGGCATGTCATTTGAAGCCCTTGGTACATTCCTTGGGAAGGCTTGGATTCCAGGGGGCTTCTTTGGTCTCATGAGTATATATATATAGCTAAAAACAAAATTAATTGAATGTATCTACTACCTGCTGAAAGATTCTCTTGTCTATCTCACATAGTATAAAAGTTATTAGCCTCTGAAAACCACTGCGGTCGGGCCGTGTGGCCGCCTTTTTCTCAGCTGAATGTAAACATAGCTTCGCTACTCTTGGTCGCTTCACTCGCCGCTCTCGCTTCCTCATAATAAAAAAAAAAATCAAACGATAGTTGGAGGTAAGTACAGAAAAAAAGGACATAATCACACAAAAAGCAAAAAATCCCGTTCTGACGTCAAGTTCCAACCCCCTTTGGTTAACCCTCTGGTTCCCAACCCCTTTCTTCAGCCTGTCCCTCCCTAGGCGCAGTCGGGTAAAGAAATCTCGATATACATACGTTTCATGGAATGGAACTTTTATTTTGTGTGTGTGTATGTGTTTTGTCCAACTTCATCATCAAAACCACCACCACCATCATCATCATCAATCATATCAGTACCACCACCACCACCACCACCCACCGCCATCATTGTCATTCCAATCTTTTTTTTTTCCCAGGTACATGCTGTAAGAGGGATTAAAAACAAGCAACAAGACATAAAAATGAAAAGTCAACAGAAGCTGTCCAGTAAAATCTAGCGTATTCGATAACCACATAAACACGATCCTTAAAAAAAAAAAAGAAAAAAAAAAAAGAAAGAAAGAAAAAAAAAAGCTAACAACTAAAAATCCGGCAAACCTTGGCAGCCCCAGACTCATGCAAAGTGGCGACGCTTGGCAACTCTCAGGGTCGTGGGCGATAGTTTAGCCTGGTGAAAGGATGGAAAAATTTAATTATATCTACAAAACTGTGCCTCCTACAAGAAACCTGGCGAACGCTCACCCCATTCTGACAATAACCCATCAGATTTCAACCTCTTTTAAACATTTTCTAAAGGTTAACCACCAAAATTTTCGGTTTCAAAACATAAGCCTCTCTCTCTCTCTCTCTCTTGTGTGTGCTCTTTTTCCTTTCTTCTCTTTCCCTCTATTCTCTCTTTTCCTACATTTCGCTTCTCATTTTCATCCCCCTCTTTTCCTCTCTACTTCTTTCCACCTTCTCTCTCTCTCTCTCTCTCTCTCTCTCCTCTTCCCCTTTCCTCCCTTTTGCATTATCTCCCTCCTCTCTTTCCTCTTCTTTCCACTGTCTTCCTTTCCTCTCTTTCTCACATCGTCTCTCTTCCTCCGTATACGAGCATTCATCTTTTCCATTTCTCATTACATTCCTCTTTCATTCCTTTGTATTAATTTCTTCTCTCTCCTCTCTCCTTCCCCTTTCCTTTTTCTCCTTTTCTTTTTCTTTTCTTTCTCTCCTTTCCTCTCTCTCTCTCTCTCTCTCTCTCTCTCTCTCTCTCTCTCTCTCTCTCTCTTCTCTTCTTCCTGTCTCATATCGTCTCCTTTCCTTGTTTACTCCTCTTTCTCTCACCGTCACTCCAGTTGCTGTTCCATCTTCATTACCTGGGCCCCACTGTCTCCAGCCTCTCTCTCTCTCTCTCTCTCTCTCTCTCTCTCTCTCTCTCTCTCTCTCTCTCTCTCTCTCTCCTAGTATTTATCTAATATAGTCAATTAGTCAAGCTAGAAAAATGATGTGAATGTCACGCTGAAAACTCGTAAAAAAAAAAAAAAAAAATCACACACAACATTCAGAGGCCGAATGCTAATCGCCTGCCTCAAGCTACCTACAGAGCAAGTTTGAACCCCCCTCAGTGGGGGAATCACACCAGCCGCGAGCCGATACATTTCTAGCTCGGCTCGGAATATGACCTTAACCTTGACGTACTTTCACCAATTTCGAACTCGTTGGAGATTTTCATCCCGACTTCACACTTGTAAAATTTTGTGACGATATCTGGAGCGGTTGCGAAGTTATCGTGGTAGCAGACACACAGACCTTGGCCTACTTTCACGAATTTCGAACTCGTGATCGATTTTTTCCCGTACTACGCTCCTGTAAAATTTTGTGATGATATCTTGCGCGGTTGCTAAGTTATCGTGTTAACACACACACACACACACACACACACACACACACACACACACACACACACACACACACAAACTAAAAACAATGCCAGCTTCGCTATCGCAGCTTGTAAATATCTGTAGCTATTGCTGAGATATTGGCCAAAATAATTTGATATATGGCGGCTGGCATTCGGTCGTCTTTGATACGCACGAACAGTTAATCACTTCTGCCCATCCACGTAGTTGCTTTTTCCTGAAGGTTTGGCGAAAATTAATTCAAAACTTTTTGAGATATTTTGGACACACACACACACACACACACACACACACACACACACACACACACACACACTGACAAAAATTATATCGTCTCGCCTTGCTAAAGACTGGCAATAAAAACATAAAGAAACCGCATGCACCGCCTAAGTTTTTTAATGTCGTATGACCGCCTGTTCAGTCTTTTATTTTATTTTTCATTCTGATACTGCTTTCAATCGTTCCTGTGAAATTTCCTCCAGGTCTTTCAGTTGTGCAAGATGCTGCTTCTCGCTTATTGTTCCTGTACGTCAAATTCCGGAGGGTTTGGACCGTGGGGGAGAGGGCTTTCTGCTGTACTATCCTTCTCATATTTCTGCGAATAGGTTTAAGTTGGCAGGATCACTTTGCAAAGACCGTAAGTCCTGTGTGGCCTGTGCATCCATGTAACTCTGTATAACTCTCTCTCTCTCTCTCTCTCTCTCTCTCTTTCTCTCTCTCTCTCTCTCTCTCTCTCTCTCATACACATTGTTCCACGCTGTCCATGATGGAACCATTGTCCTCACTTCCCCAATCTCACAGAGGTAAAAAGAACAGAAAATACATCACTGTTAGGGTGTGAAAAAACACTGGCTTTACAGAGAGAGAGAGAAAAAAAGAGACCAAGTAAAAGAAATAGCTAGAAGTCCCTGTGGTATATGGACGACATTCAGTTTCACCCAATAGCAGAAAAGCTGCCGGTGAAAAAATGAGATTTTTTTGAAATAAATAAATAAATAAATAATTAGATAAATATATATATATATATATATATATATATATATATAGATAGATAGATAGATAGATAGATAGATATATAATCCTTTTTATTTTATTTTTTCCGTCTGGTTTAGAGTCTACCCACAACATTATTGTCGCGTGTTCTGGGGCGTTTTTTTTTTTTTTTTTTTTTTTTAATCTCTGTCTAGGTCTCTGCTTACTCTCTATATTGTCTTCCTTCTTCCTTACTCTCTGCCTCTCTCACATTTTCTAGCCTCCCTTACCCTTCCCTCTGTACCCTCTCCTATCCCACCTTACCCCATCCCGTTCTGAAGTATCTGAAGCAAGCCACATCGCGTATTCCTTGGGGTTCATCGCCTTTCCTACCCTGCCCGGACTTACTCTACTTCCACACATCTTGCCTTGCCCTGACCTTCCTTGCCCTACCCTGCCCTACCCACACCTCTCTTGTTCTGCCCTTCCTGCCCTTCAGATAATTCCAGCCTGCCCTGTCCCACCTTATCTCAGCCTTGTCCTTCTCCCACACCTTTACGTCCTCTTTCCCTTACATAGTCTCACAGCCCTGACCAAATATATTCTGCTTCCAAATTTTTTCTGCCCTGATCTACCCTACCCTCAGTATTTCTTGGTCCTCTTCACCTTTCTTCCTTCATAGGTAAACAGGATTCGGCCTCACTATGCTTTCACGTCTCTCCAACCCTGGCCTGCCCTATATTACCCTTGTTTCGCCTTCTACGCTCCTCTTTGTATTCCGTTCCTTTGCAGGTTTTCACAGCTATATATTGTCCTATCCTACCTTTGTTTCTCCTACGTCCACACCTGTCCTAACTGATGTACCCTTTACTAACTACACTTCTCACCCTGCCCTGCCCTGTCCTGCCCTGTTATGCCTAGCTTTACCTTACTCTATAACTCTTTTACCTTGCCCTACATGCCCTGCCCTGTCATGCCCAGCTATACTCTATTCTACATCTCCTCTACCCTACCCGCCCTGCTCCTTGTACCTGCACTCAACTCCACACAGTATTCCTCAAGCTCCGTCATCTCTCTCACACAGCCAGTAAATAAATGGCAAAACAAGCACCTCCAAGAGAAAAAAACACTTCTCTTTCATCGTCTCATCTTTTTCCCTCGATTTTTAGCCGGGGTCTCTCGTCTTTAACCCCTTCAGTCAGTGGAAGTCTTTCTTGAACTGGAAGAAATATATCTGGTGGCAGCAAAAAATAACGCCTCCTGCCAACAACCAAAATGAATGTTGCTATGAAGCAAGATTTCCACACAGCTACGGGAACACACTCTAGAGCACCAGATTACGCGTAGACTCACTTCATCAGTCTCCCCAGTTGTTTTCCATTTTCCCTCTCCCTCACAGATCACTCGTTAACATAACAGCAGCGGCCGTGGTCAGAGTGAACAGTGACATGGCGTCACCCTCCAGACAGCTCAGGGAGAGCCAGACAATGAGAGGTGGAGATCGCAGAATCTCTTTTCAAGCATAACCCCTTATTGGGTGCCTATCTACAGGTCCTTGTGGAGTCGATGGACATCAATCTATTACGGCTTATTAAAAACAGGAGAGGCAGAGCATCAGTTCCAGCACCACCACTCCAGGCCAATAGATGCAGCTGACTTGCTGCACAACACCTTCATTTGCTTTACCCTCTGTGAGTGATTACAGTCCTCTAGAGTGTTACAGTCAGGATGACTGGTGTGGTTCACTGGGCATTGTACACTCTTTGGTGTGGTCTACTAAACCATGTACACTCTCAGAGTGGTGTGGTTCACTAGACCCTGCACACTCTCTGCCTGGTGTCAGTCCACCACATTGGATCTATACATCAGGCCGTAGCGACCCTGTCTGCTGCCACACACAAAAGCAGCTTCACACTATGACCAGTTATTGCCGCCCAAGTCACTACCACTGGCAAACTAATATCGCCACATAAACACTCCAACCCAAGTTCATCAAACAAATCCTGAGGACATAAAAAGAATATCATAACTCAAGAATCATTTACACACAAAACCACACGTACAGAACAAACGGTGTACACAGGTGAACACAGCAACACTTAAAATCAACACAAAAACTACATAACCAAGCCTCCAACCCTCTCCCCTTCAATCCCTCCCCACACACACTCCCACACTACATACACTGACACACACACACACCACCACCACCACCACCACATACTCCTCTTAAACTATATTTACATTCTGCACTGTACATGCAAGTCCCCTGTTGTTTATGTTAGACGAACTATCACCCAGGAACCGAGAGACAAAGGAATATGCAAAAAAAAAAAAAAAAAAAAAAAAAACTTCACTTGGCATCCAAATAAATGTCCTTAGGGATGGGCAAATCAATATGAATTACTCTTTCTCTGTTTTTACCTGCTTGTTTTAATTCTCACTTTTGTGCAAGAAAATCCGTTCGCTATGCTCTGTTCACTTCAGCTTGTCTTAAAATTGCCATCTCCATCTTGAATGCTGAGCTGTAGCAAGCAGTTAACGCTAGAATACGGCGCAAGTCATGAAGAAATGCAATGGAAAGGATGTTGAGCCGTAGCACTGTCTTTTTCTGCCATCGAGCTACATGAAATAAGCAGCAAAAGGACGAAAATCCGGGGTGAGTTTAGGAGAGTGAACAATACCACGATGTTAAGTTTATTTCTAGCATGCACCAGACGATTTTATTCAGCTAAGGAGGGGGCCTGATCAGCTGCACGGAATGGATATAATATTTTCCTACCCTTTGTTGCTAAACCCCGTCCTAAGTTACATGGAACCCTATGGAGGCAGCAAGAATTAGCCAAAGAAACAGAGCATCGAAGTAGGTGTTAATTGTAAGTGTTCAGTGCAAAAAGATGAGAGAGAGAGAGAGAGAGAGAGAGAGAGAGAGAGAGAGAGAGAGAGAGAGAGAGTATTTACGGTTTGAATCCTGTGACATTTTATCGACCTATTCTTCCTGTTTCCAAACGATTTTTCTTACCTCTGCGGAGACCTCTTGCAGAGATGAAGGGGTAATTAAGTCCATACCTCATCATCTCCCCAGTTCGAAAAAGGAAAAGGGGAAAAACAAACTCTATACGTAGCAAAAGTATAATGAAAGTTAAACACACACACACACACACACACACACACACACACTGGAGGTACTATATAGTGGATTTTTTTTTTTTTTTTAAGAGGGGCTCCTTCCAAGTTGCTGAATAAAATCGTCTGATGGTAAAAAAAAAAAAAAATGATTATATTAGGTCACAATTATGGTTTTCCTACCTTTCCAAGATGGATAAAAATCATGTAAAGTTAGCAAGAAAATAAAATGTCATAGTAATAGGGAAGTGATTTAGGTTATTTCCGCATCTTGTTTAACGCAGCCTCCCCTTTTAAAATCTTGAGCCTCTTATATTTTTCCACTCGACAAGAAATCTAAAATAAAAAAAAAAGCATGTTGTTGTGTGAGTGTTGCGTCTTGTTTGCGTGCGTGCGTGGCTGGGGGCCCTTGGAGCTGCACACGCAACAGGAGGGTTGCGTGTGGGGTAAAACTTGCTCTAACTGTTTATATACCGTTTTCACAGTATTTATTTGGTGAAACATTTTTATTTTCGAGATATGATACAGGATACTAAAACTAATGACTGTATGTTATGGTAGTGTAGCCGTGTATACGTTTGAATAGGCAGGAAAACACACACACACACACACACACACACACACACACACACACACACACACACACACACACACACCACTCCTCTCATCTCTTCCATCCATTCTGTCTATTTGTCTCTCTGTCTCTCCTCTTCCTTTCTCGCCCTCCCCCCCCTCTCTCTCTCTCTCTCTCTCTCTCTCTCTCTCTCTCTCTCTCTCTCCAATTATATATAGCCAAGTCTCCCCTGATTAATGATGAGAGCACCCCATTCACAGCGTCAATAGAGGCGAGGTTAGGACAGCTGAAGATGGGATTTCCGACCTTAAGAGCAGCTGAAGAGGTTGTCAAAAAATATCGGACTGAAGGAGAGAGAGAGAGAGAGAGAGAGAGAGAGAGAGAGAGAGAGAGAGAGAGAGAGAGAGAGAGAGAAACTGAAACTAGCAAGAGTGAACTGGTGTTGGGATGGAGGAAGGAACGAGTGACAGATGGAATGAAGGAAGAAAGGAAAGAACGAAGGAAGACCAGAAAGAATGAAGAAGGGAAAGAATGAAAGAAAGAAGGAAAGAAGGAAAAAAGATGAAGATGAAGAAGAAAAAAAAAGAAGGAAAGAAATACGAAATGAAGAATACGAATAAGAAGCAGAATACGGGAAGCAAGAAAAGAAAAAGAAGAAATACGAAAAAGGTAATCAACACACACTATGGTTCCTATGACTCAAGCTGACGAGAGAAAAAATCGTGTAAATTTAGCTCTGAAAAAATAATACTAAAATTTGTTAAGATCATTAGAGTTGAAGGAAAAATTAAATGAGAGGGAGAAATGCAAAAGTGAGAAAATGAAATGGAAGAGAAAAAGCCCAGTGAAAGATAGTGAGAGAGAGCAGGAGTGAGAGAGAGATATTAAAAGGTGAAAAAAAGGGGGTAGAAGAAGAAATCGGAGAGAGAAATATAAAATGATAAGAGAAAAGTGGATAGGAAAGACGAAAAGGACGATGTGAATGACCAAAGCAAGAAAAAGCACCGAGAGAGAGAGAGAGAGAGAGAGAGAGAGAGAGAGAGAGAGAGAGAGAGAGAGAGAGAGAGCAAAAACCACTCTGTACAATTTGTCTAAAGGCCTGTTCACGCGGTCAGTGGACACCTGTGTTTTCGGCATGTGGTGATAAAAGAAAAAGGAAAAATGCTGGATAATAATCATGTAAAAACGATATGAATTGTGGGACCTTCTCTCTCTCTCTCTCTCTTTACTTTTTATAGCATGATTCGTGACCAGCTTCGTGATTCATGGAGAACGTTTTCGGACGCGACAGGTGTCATTAGTAGTGTAAAAGGTCCTTACTGCTAAACCCTTTGCCCTTGACCTTTGACTGGTGTAAATATCGAATTGCTTCATCCTTATCTAATCCTCAACCCATCCACCAAGTTAGGTTTAAAACATCAAACGCGGTGTTGATCTTACCCTGTGACCTTGACCTTTGACTTATTGTTCCGAAACTACAAAAAATTCATGGGCTAACCTTACAACCTTCAGTCAAATTTTATTCACATAGATTCAGACTTACTTGAGGTTAAAGGGCCCAACCTTTGACTTTGCCCTGTGACCTTGACCTTCTTAGAAGTTGATTTATTTAATCCTTTCCTAGCTTTCTTCCTTTTCACCAAGTTTGATCAAAATCTAATTAAAACTTGACCACCAGGTATTTTTTTTATTGCTCTGTGGTTACCATCCAGCGTAGTAAATGGTTCCGGGGTTACGAGAAAACATTTGGCTTCTCATTCAGTGTAGAGTCAACTGACGGTAACAATATTTCGGAAGATAATAAGATAGAATATTATACCACACCACATTCTTGTCTCCTCCAGATTGGTAACAACGTAGGTAACATTTTCCACACAAAACCATCACTGTGCCATCCAGATCCCTATTTCCATTTCTGGGTGGGTGAAGACGAGAGTAAAAAATGAAGAAGCAAGAGAACT
>NC_137017.1:23966612-24024112 GCF_032717465.1 Coenobita brevimanus
CTTAGCAATACTGGAAAGACTTATCTAATTACAGAAGAGAGAGAGAGAGAGAGAGAGAGAGAGAGAGAGAGAGAGAGAGAGAGAGAGAGAGAGAGAGACCACGTAACAGTACTTAAGACTTATTATCTAATTACAGAAGTTAGAGAGAGAGAGAGAGAGAGAGAGAGAGAGAGAGAGAGAGAGAGAGAGAGAGAGAGAGAGAGAGAGAGAGAGAAGGAGGTGATCCATTCTTGCTTTAATGACATTTTTATCACTCTCTTCCCTCCTCCTCGACTCCCTTGGTCACTATTATTCTCTCTCTCTCTCTCTCTCTCTCTCTCTCTCTCTCTCTCTCTTTTTCCAATATTTTCTCGCCTTTCAAAATTTCTATAGCATTCTTTCTCCCCACCCACTGCTTCTAAGAAATCTCAAAAAAAAAAAAAAAAATCTGCGCCAGCCTCATCAGTCCTCTGTGTCGTAGGAGTTAATTAATTAGGCTTTGAGAGAGAGAGAGAGAGAGAGAGAGAGAGAGAGAGAGAGAGAGAATCTATGTTTAAGAGTTTGACTTCGTGGAGAATCGAACCTGGGGCTTTCCTTGTACAAGCTGAACCTGAGGTAAGATCAGGGATTGCAACCTGTCTTCCTCTGAGTACAAGCATCCAGTACCTTCTTTAACTTTACGAGAATGCGATTAATTCAGATACCCTTTAATTCCATGGGTTTGATTCTGCATTTTCTGGCGATAGGAAGAGGACAGAACAGAATAAAAGTAATCAAATTGAAAGTTACATTCCTGAACACCCAAGCCTTATCATTTTAATATACAGATTGTTTTGATTGCAAGTCAGGGGTGTGTTACTAAATATCACTATCTGTCTATCTATTGCCAGACGCCTTAATCCCTTATTCGGGGTGGCCACAAACAAATCGCCTCCACGTCACCCTGTCCCCCGCCATTTTCCTGCCCTGCTCCAAGTTCACACACTCTCATATACCTTTCCACTCCATCACAAGTTTTAATATTTTCCACCTTATTCATGGTAAATACAAGCAATGGTTATTCACTCTAAGGGAGATTTGTTGAAGTGAATTTATGTATAACCTTCAAAATGCTATACACTAAATCTGGCTCTCATGTAAAGTGAATAAAGTGATCTGATGTGGTAAGAACAAAATAAAATAGAGTATGTGCTCATATAGACTAGAGAATGAATAGCCAAGGTGCTCATATAAACCTGAGAAAGTGCTCATATAAACTAGGAAGCGCTCATATACACTAGACAAGGTGCTCACTTACTAGAAAAAGTGTTCATTTTCACTAGATAAAATGCTCATATAAACTAGAGAAAGTGCTCATGTACGAGAGAAAGTGCTCATATAAACTAGAGAAGGTGCTCATATAAACTAGAGACAGGGCTCATATAAACTAGAGAAAAGACTCATATACACTAGACAAGGTGCTCATAAAACTAGACAAAGTGCTCATATAAGCTTGGGAAAGTGCTCATACACTAAATACAATGCTCATAATAACTAGGGAAGGTGTTCTTGCTTTGCCATCCTATCTCCAGTACAAATTAAACACGATAATCATAGTCGCTTTACAGCAACAGCCCCGCAAGGACCATAAGATCTGTTGCTGTCTTTTTGCTTTCTTTTAAACGGCACGACGACGCTGCCTCCGGATTCGTGTCCTTGATGTCTACTCTCCGCGCTTTAGGAGACTCCCTATCACCTCTTCCTTAGCGATTAATTTTCCGATATGGCTAGTTAATATCCTATTATAGATTATTCATGCAGAGTATGGCGATATTAGGAGGATTTATTTGCCATAGAAAAGGATACCAAGATGTAATAAGGAATATAATTGAGTTAGGATGAGGTGTTAGGGAGATTCCATAACCGACGAGACACTTATCAGACATTTTGTTAACCTATATAGATACTCATACATAGCCTAACTATACATAGCCTACACATACATATACATACACAGAAACCGCGCCTTTATTAGCAAGTTATTGGATTAGGGGAGTAATTATTTTCTTAACAGTACTGTAACTCCAAACATATATGAAAAGCACATTACCAGCTTACACATACTAGTCACAGAAATTTGTAAATCATTTGTATATTTATTTATCTGATTTATAAAAAAGTAATATATAAAGAAAAGTTGGTTTAAATCAGGTGGGTAATAAATATTTTTTTTTATTCTCACTTCAGTGCTAAAATATACAGTATATGATTAAAATTATCGGACGGCGGAAAAGAATTTGAAATGAGTGATAAATTCTGTCTTATCAATTAAAATCATCACGCTTCTTTGATTCGAGAATGCAGAACAACGATTTCTACCCCAACTTATGACAGACGATTTTATTCAGCCACAGAAACCCACCTTAAGACAGATCATGATGGAATATATTATCATGAAAAGTTACCCAAATTCGGCATCTTTTTCTAGTGATTAAAGGACTCAGGAATACAGACGATTTTGTGATGTGTGGCGAGGAAGAAAAATAAAGTGACGGGGAAGTAAAGAAAGTAAAGGTAAAGGAACACGAGAGAGGAAGATAGAGTAACACAGAACCAGGATGAAGTCATGTAAAAGAAAAATGAAGACGAAGACAATAGATGGAAAAAAGCAGAGGACACATAATCAGAGAGAGAGAGAGAGAGAGAGAGAGAGAGAGAGAGAGAGAGAGAGAGAGAGAGAGAGAGAGAGAGAGAGAATGGGGTGATCTTTGCATTCCCCCAAGCTTTCCGTGAGGGGTCGGGAAGAAAGGCCCCCTCCATAAACAGTGCTCAGCGGGACACACACTAAATCCAGGAGAGAGAGAGAGAGAGAGAGAGAGAGAGAGAGAGAGAGAGAGAGAGAGAGAGAGAGAGAGAGAGAGAGAGAGAGAGAGAGAGAGAGAGAGAGTCTAACAAACACACCACATTGAATTTTCGATGAGTTCTTGGTAGTGTAATCTTATAATATACAATATAAAAAAAACTTACATTGTTCATAAATTTAGGGAAAGAATAATGAAGCACATAGCAGAAGATAAATAGCTACAAGAACAGACAGACAGACAGACAGACAGTTAGACTGACAGATGTTTAAACTATTTGGGAAATAAGTATGAGGGGAGTTATGAGGAAGAAACTGAGGAAGGAGAGAGAGAGAGAGAGAGAGAGAGAGAGAGAGAGAGAGAGAGAGAGAGAGAGAGAGAGAGAGAGAGCGTGAGACCAAGGAGCCATAGTGCCATAAACAGAGTCATTACTGTGACCTCACATGACCGCCACGCCCCCCTTATCGCCTTTCTCTCTCTCTCTCTCTCTCTCTCTCTTTCTTCTTTCCTAGTTCTGTCGGTCTCCTCTGTCTTTCTCCCTCTGAGTCTCTGTCTTCCTGGGTCTTTTAAAGAAACTATCTCCCAGTTTCTCTCTCTCTCTCTCTCTCTCTCTTTTCCTTCGTTTTTCCCCAATCCTTTCTATATTCTTCTTTCCTGTCTTTTTTCCCCTAATTCTTCCCTCCTCCGCAACACAACCCGCCTCGGTCAATATTACATGTCGGTTCTTGAGTGTACTTCAAGGTGAGGAGGATCAAGGGAGAAGCAAAATGTGTCTTGCAGTCTGACCGGCATGGAAATCGACCGCAGGATATTCTTGTTGCGAGCTGGATCTTCTAAGCAGTACACCTGTATCTTGGCCATATAAACTAGACACAACCACGAGGAATGAGTCAGTGTTCTAAGCAGTACCTAGCCAATTTTTCTCTGTAAACTAGACACAGCCGCGAAGAATGGGTCGAAGTTCTCAGCAGTGAACCACCAGCTTTTCCCTAAGAACTAGACAGAACCACGAAGAATGTGTAAATGTTCTAACCACGAAGAATGGCTCGATATCCTAAGCACTACACCACGTTCTTTTGAACGTTCCGACTCCTGTGATTTGAGAGAGAGAGAGAGAGAGAGAGAGAGAGAGAGAGAGAGAGAGAGAGAGAGAGAGAGAGAGAGAGAGAGAGAGAGAGAGAGAGAGAGAAAAAAAACACGATTTAAGCTGCTGCTGCTTTGACTGACCTGTTTATCATTCAGTTCAGCACACGACAATCTAAATGTCTGCTTTGAGAAACCCTGGCGCTCAGAAATGTGAAAGACAGCTCTACCAACGCACTGGCTTCTCCGGACTCATTCAGATGTTCTATTTAATTCAGCAGCAGACGATTTTGTTCTTACGAGAGAGAAAAAAAACACTGGAAAAAATAATAATGGCAAGAATAATAACAGTAATAATAATAATGATAATAATAATAATAATAATAATTTCTCAGTCAACCTTTGCCCTAGTCACTCTTTTCAAACACCCTGAAAACAGATGACTTTATTCATCTGAGCCAGAACACAAATCAAGGGCTATTTTTAAGTTTTTCTGGTTTGTTATTGCCACCGAGACGTTTATACTTAACTGGAAAAAATATCTTGTAGTCAGAGTGTTTCCTGTTCCTGCCTCGTGTTCTTCGGAGGCAGTGGTGGGTGGGGGAGAGTCGCTTGCTTTTATCCGGCGTTGCTCTTATCACGGGAGAGGTTTTATCCCTACCCTTGCCAAACGGTCAGACTGTCTACCTGAGTCGGGAACTTGTGTGTGATCAAAGTGTCTGGGTAACTACTCTTCTCTCTCTCTCTCTCTCTCTCTCTCTCTCTCCAGGACCCATTTTCATAGGACGTACTCACGTTGCCCCTCCTCTTCACCCATCCCCCACACATAACTCCAAGCAATTCCACACATTTCTTTCTCTATGACGCCAATTTCTTTCTCCACCACGCCAATGTCTTGCTCCATCACGCCAATTTTTCTCCATCACGCCAATTTCTTTCTCCATCTCGCAAATTTTTCATCACGCCAATTTCTTTCTGCATCACGCCAATTTCTTTCTCCATCACGCCAATTTCTTTCTCCATCACGCCAATTTCTTTCTCCATCACTCAAGTTTCTTTCTCCATCACTCCAATTTCTCTCTCCATCACGCCAATGTCATTCTCCACCACTCCAATTTCTTTATCCATCAAGCCAATTTCTTTCTCCGTCACGCCAGTTTCTTTTTCCATCACGCCAATTTCGTTTTCACTCCAATTTCTTTAATCTCCGAATCTTATTTTTGGGAGACACTCTAAAATAACCTTCGTTTTACTCAGACCACTTAATCTTGCAACGCCAATTTTCACGGTATATAATTTCCCCGCCACAGCTGCCCCTCCCGCCGCACTTCAGCCCAGGCCACTTAGTCCATTGCTCATGTTTGTCTTATTTTTTTTTTCTCTCGTTTGTTCTGCCTAAGTTGAGCAATTTTCCAAACCAATTCCTTACCATAACCACCGTCTGTGTTATGGTCTTTCTACCCTAAGGCCATTTTACATAACTTAGGGACGTTCTGTTCTAGCGACACGTGAAATAGATTACATCTCTTGTCCTTAATTTGGTAAGCACGGTGGCTCGTTTTTTCATTGGTTAAAGAAGCTTTCTAACTCCTCTTCCTTAGCGATTTATTTATGGATATAAGTGGTTAATATGCTTTTGTACCTTTTCTATGCAGAGTATGGCGATATTGGAAAGATTTATGCAACACAGAATAGGACAGTAAGATGTAATAAACACAATAAATCACTTTGGAAAAGGTGTTTGGGAGCTACCTCAGCCAACGAGAATACGGCATTGTGATTTTACGGATTACCGGATGTAGATTTCACGGATTAACTTTATCGAAATGTCGTATAGCGGAGTTTGAAATTAGGACTCACAAGCAAGCCTACTTCCGGTTTAATCCTGACCTAACCTAGCCTAACCTAATGGCTCCCCTAATGTAACCTAACCTGACCTAACCTAATGCCGCCTCTATATAACATTTCGAAAAACTAAATCCGTGAAATCTGAATCCGGGAATCCGTAAAATCACAATGCCAACAAGAATAGGGACCAATGCCTCGTTTCCACATGTGTCCTTGAAATAAATCCAAAAAGGAAGAAAATCAGTGAATAATGGACAGATGGTTTGATTTGGACTGTAGGTAATCTTTAGAAATTTTAAATGATATATTAACGATTGAGTGGGTCATTTCTCTGTGCATGCTCCTTCTCATTTTCTTACTCTTTCCATTCTTTTACTTATGCTGGATTTAAGAGCGAGATGATGATGATGATGACGATGATGATGATGATATTGGTCTTATAATTCTTCTAATATTTAATTTTTCTTATATTACTCTGTCACCACATTAGGTTGAAAATTTGTGGTGATGGTGATGATGATGATGATGATAATGATTCTCTTGTAATACTTCTAATATTTCATTTGTTATATTACCCCATCCTGTCATTAGGCTGGAAAAGAAATGATGATGATGATGACGATGATGATGATGATATTACTATTACTACGACTACTGCTACTACTACTACTACTACTTCTGCTATTATTATTATTATTTCTTTATCAGATTAGCTCCAGACAATTACATGTAGCTGCATGACATTCCCGCTTACAGAAGCTCTATCTCTTTCCAGATCGTCACAGGAGCTCAGCGTCGTCAGAGAGCTTTGGCCAGAGGAGGATAGACAGCTCTAAAGAGGTCACAGGCCTGAGGAGAGCAATATGAGCTTCAAACCACCCGGAGCTCCGAACACGATACACTCGAGATAAATGAAGCTGCTGTAGTGCTTGGGCAGGGCAGCATCTACGCTTGAATAATATGCTTCACACCGTCGACAAAATGAATACGATAAATTAATTGATATTTTGCTTATATTTACTTATTTTTATTTGCGTTTATTTATTTATTTATTTTTCTATTTATACGTTTATCTCCATTCATGAAGTTAATCTATTTTCAGTTCTGTTACCACGATCACCTCCTGCAGTATGTGTAGAATAAAATGGCTATAAAAGGCGCCATATGGTATAGAAAATAAAATATATATTACACCATCTGCCAGAAACGAAAGAAAATGATTACTCTAGTGATGAAACTTGATATATTCTGGAAAAAATAGACGAAATAGATGGAAGCCAGCAAAAAAAAAAAAAAAAAAATCTAAAGTAATGGAACGATATATTCTGAAAAGATGGACGGAAAAATATGGAAACTGGCAAAAATGTTGTAATAAAAAAATTGAAACGATATATTCCGAAAAGAAGGACGGAAAAAAAATGGAAACTGGCAAAAATTGTCGAGTTAGTAAGATATTGAAAGTTAGTATAATCTGAAAACATGGACGGAAAAATATCGACTCTTGCAAAAATTCTAGGTAGTAAAGAACTGACGTTTTGATGTAGAATAGCGCACCGGTAATGATTTACATTTTCTCATAAACAATTACTTTCTTTCTTCTTCTTCTTCTTCTTCTTTTTTTTTTTTTTTGAAAGAACAGTGAGCATGTAAGACAATCTACATGTGAATACATTTTGTCCCTTGAGTAATGTAGGCAGTGTTTTAATGATGAATAGCGAAAGAACGATGCAATTTAATGTAATACGAGTGCAGTCTTGCCTTTGAATAGTCATTACATTAAAAGCAGACGGCATGATTGCAACTGAGATAGCACTTTGATGTAATACATAAACTTTTTTTTTTTCTTAATGCGAGGAAGAAGGAACCAAAGGCCATGAGCCCGCAATAACAGTTCCCTCCAAGAGAAAAACAAAGTACAAGAGAGAGCCAAATTCAAGATCCGATCATTTCGAGATGCATGGACAAACTGAGTTTGAAAGACTGGAGATCATAGGCAGCAGGAAATACAGACAGAGGGAGACAGTTCCAGAGTTGACCTGTTGCATAAATGAAGGACTGGGAGTAACGGTTAACTCTTGCATTAGAGAGTTGGACAGAAGAGCGATGAGAGTTTGCTGCTAGACGGGTGCTACGCGCCCGTCGTAGGGGTGGAGTAATGCATGCAGACAGTTCAGAGGAGCAGTGACCATTGAAGTAGCGATAGAAAAGAGATAAAGACGCAACAGTGCGGCGAAGAGAGAGAGGTTCTAGGGAGTCAGTAAGAGGAGGAGAGTTAATGAGACTAAAAGCCTTTGACTCCACCCTGTTGAGAAGAGCTGTATATGGGGAGCCTCCCCACACATGAGAGTTGTACTCCACACAGTCTGAAATTGCAAAGTAGAATGAAGAACTCCAATTTTTTTATTGTTTTTATTGTACATGATGATGAGGGAACGTATTTGGCCTTCCTACATGGTTGCTGACCGCTTTTTGTGATATGGGATGCAGGCTAACCATACCCAGTAACCATAGGTGTTCCATAAATGACCATCAGTAATTTGGATTTTGAACTCCACTTTGTGATTTTAGGTATAAGAATGCAAACTTTAATCCCATCATTTATCCGAGGTGACTATGACAAAAATGCTGCCAATGATCCTGAAAAATAACAAACTATATATATATGACTCCCATTCTAAAATCAGCTATATGAGAAAAGCAATCAGTACTTTCCTAATTATAAACTGAGAACAAAAGCGAATATTATTTACTGATGAATTTAAACATGATATTTAATATTCAAGCTTATAAACAGACTAAACATTTAAACATAAAAACAGACAGATGATTTAAACTAACACGAGATAAAGACACGTATTCTCGTTGGTTAAGGAAGCTCCCTAACACCTCTGTCTCAGCGATTTATTTTACTTATTGCACATGGCTGTCCTCTATTGTGTTATTTAAGCCTTTCTGATATCGTTCTACTCTTCATAAATAACGAACAAAATTACATTAACCGGCCGTACACAAAAATAAATCGCTTAGGAAGAGGTGCTAGGGAACGTGCTAAACCGACAAGAATTCGGACCAGTCATTCTCCTTGAAGTTCGGAACGTGGGATTTGGCACTGCACGCTGGAGGAACGTAACCCCTTGTCATTCAACACTGCGATCATCCTAGCCTATACTACAAACATGTAAAATTTCAGAATGATCGGTCAGCTCTCAGTAAAAAAAAAAAAAAAAAAAAAAAAAAAAAAAAAAATGCATTTTTTTTTTTTTTTTTTACCTAACCTCTTTTGTAATAGACACGGAAATTTGGACTAGATTATGGTGGGATTCGATAAAAAGAATACATTCATACGCAGACTGTAGACAAAAATGTGAAAGGAGTTTGAAGAATATGAACACATTAAAACGACCCACGAAAGCAGACTGAAAATACACACACACACACACACACACACACACACACACACACACACACACACACAAATGTAAACAGAAATTTTTGAATTGAATGAACACAGAATATAACACTGATCGATGAACTTAATACTCAGGATCGTATGACGCAGCTGAACAAAATCGTTTGGCGTGAACAGGAATAGAATACTAGACTTGTTCCCATCATGCAAGGTTTAGTGGTCCCTGTAATAAAAACTCTCAGAATAAATGTCGTCCACTGTTAGCCTGGGTAGAGAATGGGAGTTGTTTTCATCATGGAGGGGTTAAACCAGATATTAAACTAATGATGCTCACTACCTGACATCAGTGTAAGTAAATAAATAAATAAATCCCCAATAAACAAATAATCAACAAATACCTGACGTAAGTGTAAATAAATAAAAATAAATATAAAGAAATCTCAAATAAATACATCAGAAACACTTAGTAACTACCAAATAAATATCTCAGTAAACACCTAATAAAAAACTAACAAATAAATAAATAAATACCTTATAAAATACCTAATAAATAAATACCTAATAAATATATAAAAATACCTGAACAGATGCTTTAATAAACGCCTAATAAGTATATACGGAATAAATACCATCATAAACACCTGACAAATAAATACCTGATAAACTCCTAATAATACCTAAATAAATTAATAAATAAATCACATTAGTAAAGTTCGAGTCTCCAGCTGCTTTAGAATGTTAGTGAATTGTTAGATGAAGAAACCTTAGAATTATTTCCAATCGACTGCTCCAGTCATTAGGCAGAGAGTCACCTATTTCAGCGGTACACCTGACCAATGGCGACACATTAACGTGGTACAGTATCCGTATAGGTGGAGGTCTAGCTACAATTTCCAACGCTCATGCAGCAGTTATTTGGTCATTTTAACTAATATTTGCCACCTTAGTTCACTCATGTCAGTGCCGCCAACAAACGTGATTATGTCAGGGTTGTCAAGCGTTCCAAATGCTATACTTCTACTACACATTGATGCCGTCCCATGCTTATATATTTCCAGCTTTACATTCTTCCCCCAGAGTAGGATTTGCAACAGTCACATTAACATTCAGGTCCCTATTTGTGTTGACAGGTGAACAGGGTTTTAAGGAAAACAAACTTTGCCGAAATGTCTAAAGGCCTGGGAATCGAACTCGGATAATTCTGATTGTGAATTGAATGTGCAGGCCATTACACCACCGGTTCCTGTATCACATGAGATAGTTAAAAATCAGGCAATTGGACGTCACAATATTAACAGTAAACATGAAGCCTAGGAAAGTATTATCAGGAACTGTGTGAGAACACGAACCACAGTGGTCATATCAGAAGCTTTAAGACACCGAACGAAACATTGTGAAGCTAAGTTAGTCTGAAGCATAGTAAGGCACTATAAAGCACTGTGAGTCAATATGGACCATACTGAGATTGTCTGAAGTGCAGTGAACATAACGAAAGCTAGTTAGGTAAGATGAAGTATTCTGTTACATTATGAGCTTTAATGAAGGAGCATGAAACTCTATGATGTATTTTGAACCTTAGTGAAAATGTGGATCATCATGCGACAATATAAACCAGAATGGAACAGATTGTTGTACAATGAACAATATGAGGGATGGCAGAACAAAATGAATCCATGAAAATATGCATGACAATGAAATGATATGGAGGACTGAGTGGCACTGTAAACAACAGTGAAGCAATAATTAGCATACTGATAGAAACTAGGCTTTAGTAATGCAGTACGAACCATTGTGATGTAAATGACACAGTATATGAAAAACAGTGTGACACTATGAACAAAATTTGAACAATACGAATATGAACCACAGAGAAGTAGTCCAAGGAAGTACTGAACAGTCTGAACTGAGGTGAAGCAGTATGAAGCACTGTGGCATTATTTAAAGAATACAGTTATATAATCTGTAACACTGAAGTAATCTGAATCAAAATGAAGGACAGTAAAATGTTATAAGCAACATGAAACAGCCTGAAACATTATGAAACAATGTGAAGCATAGTGTATCAACATGATTCACTATGTCTCTGACGAAAAGATTAAACGAAAAATACAGAGGACTTCAGAGAACGAAAAACACCATTGTAAAAGAAGCGTTTTGGCGTTACTACATGAACAAACCAAATGCAAGAATCGTATAAGTAAATGAAGCAAGTGAAACTTATTAAATAAACAGTTCAAGTTAAACAGAAGCAAAAGCCATCAAAGTAACTGAATCATTAAATGTATAATTTAACTTAATCCCTGATGCTAAGTTGGAGGCAAGTGAAACGGTACTAAGTGAACGAACCAATTAAAACAGTGATTAAGGCAAGTGAAACAGTGGTAGTAAGTGAACAAACCAAGTGAAACATTAACTCAAGTGACTAAAACAAAGAAACGGTAAATATTAGCAAATCGAAAATAAGAATGTATATAAAAATTTCCATTTTACACGAGTGACCAAAAATAAAGGTAACAAAAGGAAACCATGCTAAACAGAAAACGAGAAAGCTAATACAATAGAAATACAGTACTGGGAGAGTGAGGGGAGAATTAAGAAAAAATCATACAAGCCTGAAGTCACATGCTCTTGCTCTCTCCATCCCCGCTTGTTTGCCTTCCACCTCGATCTACCTCTTCCTCGCCTCCCACCATGCCCTCAAGACCAGGCTGGCCATCAACGATGAAGGCGTGTCTCATCTTCGGCCTTGTCTTGGTCCTCTTGGGTAAGTCAAAAGTGAACTGCATTCCTTTATAGGCTACATTTACAGGGCGGTTTCTTTTGTACATAACCCCTGCTAACTCCAGGCGATTTTATTTAGCTTAGAATATATATATATATATATATATATATATATATATATATATATATATATATATATATATATATATATATATATATTAAGCTGGGGGTCTTGTTTCAAATGAACAAAATTGTCAGGAGATACTGTATATCACAATGCCATTTCGCCTAGCACAGCCATTGTTTTCTAGCTGCATATGAACAGTACACAGGGTTTGCTCCGACCCCGACACAAGTTTTAAGACAAACATCATTTTTCATATGTGTACATGGACAAAGGAGAAAGTATTTTAACCCGTACCCTCAGCAACTACACTAGGGTGGGGGAGTTGAAGTCACAGTCCTCAACCCCTGGTCCATACCCGGCAAGAAATTATCCACAGTCGTTAAGGTAAAAGAAAGGAATTTTGCATGTGGTATACTTTATACTTTACAGGCTCAGTTAGGTTGTAGGCCACATGGAACTGCACTATATTGTTCGGGGAGGAAACGCATCCGTCTGCCACGAACTCCTCTTATCGTATCATATTATATTGCATCGTTTATAAAGACTCCAACATGCTTGCATGCGTCGGCCCTGGTCGCCTAATGGGGGCCCTCTAAGCTGTTTCATCTCTGGTAGCCTGCCCAGAGGCCATACTCTATGACCTCGTCCTAGGGCTTTTTAGATTTGCCTTGCCCAACCCTTCCCGCGACGTTCACACTTCTCACCTTCCGCACCCAGTAAAAATATAATTTTCGAGATATTGGGGGGTTAAATATTGCATGTCAAAAGATAAAGTTCCAAGTAGGTCATGGGCATAAGAGGAACTATATGCTGACGTTGGGGGAGGCGGTGCAGTCCCTCAACCCAATCCCCATGACAATATCCACAACATTCCAGTATCAGTGGGTGAATTTGTATCCTGTTTTGGTGGGTGCATGAACTGAGCGTTTACGTGATGGGGAGAGTGGATGGGCATCGAGAGATCATGGTGGGTGCAGTCAGTGTTACATTAATGTCCTTGGGTTTGCTGTTGGGTGAACTGGAACAAAGGACGAAGCGAACAATGAAAAATGAGAAAAGAGAAGAGAGGTAAGGTATGCGAGTAAGAGGGGTGGGTTGAAGGAAGCTTAAATCAGAGCCTACCGACTGCACGGGGTCATTTAGGCAGACAGGTGTGGTAAAGTCCTGATCAGGGGCGTACCTAGAGATTTGGGGGCCCGGGGGGCTAGGTTCTTTGCGGGGCCCCCCTCTCGGAGGGGGGCTCCGCAAAGAACCTAGCCCCCCTAATTTTCAAAACTTATCTAATATCTCAGCGGGGATTGTCGGGATGATAAATATATGTATTTTTTTAAATATTAATAAAAAAGCTTATAAATTTTAAAGGCTTTTGGGGGCCCTCCCTCAATTGGGGGCCCGAGGGGCAGTTTCAAACAGCCCCCCCGCCCCCCCTCAGGTACGCCACTGGTACTCCTGATCGTCCCCCAGAGAACAACCGTCGTATTTACTATGCAGGTTCCTATTTCAGTTCCAAGTACGAATAGAATGGAGGAGAGTTGATAGAAGTGAGCGTGTGTGTGTGTGTGTGTGTGTGTGTGTGTGTGTGTGTGTGTGTATGAGAGAGAGAGAGAGAGAGAGAGAGAGAGAGAGAGAGAGAGAGAGAGAGACCCGAGTAACAGAATACACCGTAGAGCAGTGGAGAAAAAACAAGCTTGTGTGTTGTGTGTAAAGAAAGAGCCTTGTGCAGGAGAGAGAGAGAGAGAGAGAGAGAGAGAGAGAGAGAGAGAGAGAGAGAGAGAGAGAGAGAGAGAGAGGGAGGGTCAAAATGTAACTCCTGCAACAGTGAAGTGTGTGTGTGTGTGTGTGTGTAACAACCTTACCATCTTTTCTTTGCCGAGACTGATCCCCTTTTACTGGACAAAAACATATCTATTATTAACCGAACAATTATGGAACCTTTACACAGTATCCCGAAATGTTTGTTGGACTCCGAAGTTTGCATTACGGGGTTTCGATATCTTTGTTCAGCGTCTCTTTATGTATCGTACTGCAGTGTTATCGGTATTTCTTTCCGCAAAAGTAGAATCGTGAGTCAGTTTCTGCTCTGCCTCGCCCACATCATTTAGCAGAAGGAAGGCGATGGCTAGAATTCCCCCCCCCCACCTCCCTCACTTCCATAACAGTGAAAATAAGGAAAAATATATGATAATAGACTGACAGCTAAGAATAAGGGGAGGAGAAAGGATGATTAAGAGACTAAACTACACTAAGCTTTATATTCAGGCAGATTAATCCACAACCACACAGTAACACTCATTAAGCACCCATTGTATTGGTTTGTACAATGCGGCAGCGGGAATGACTGCCCGTATAATATTTGCACGCATTATGTACCGTCGACAATGACCTCTGTTGTTACGCTGCCACGATCCTTTTAGTGTAGTCAGTTATCATGCGGCAAGGACAGGGCAATCACTTCGATGTATAGCCAGATAAATCAGACCACATGTTGCAAGCCAAGTCTGTAAGTTTAACATGAAGTGACAGATGAAAAGCTGGCACAGAACCCTTCCATGAAAAACAGTACTACATTAAATGAAGGAAAAGATCGCTGCAACTTCACTTCCATGGACATATTTAGTCAAAAAATTACTAGACAGCCATAGTCAGAGTGTAGAGAATTCCCAAGAGTTGTTCAGAAAATCGAGAATAATTTAGGTCGCTGCAAAAATGAAACTAGCAACCACCTTTGGCTTTAAAATGCATATAATAGAAGGATACTGAAAAGGGGCAGCCGTCAGTCGTCTCGTTCAGATAAGCATCGGTAGAGAAAAGATGAGTAGATAGTGCGTAGATTAAAGTAGGAGGGGTGGTGTTCAACATAGAGGAAATAGCAGGAAACGCCAAGAAAGATGCAGAAGTAGATACTGAGTCAGGAAATTATCCTGGACATACCAAAGGGTCATTAGCAGGAGGTGGGGTGTAAAGAAGGAGTAGATATGTTAAAAAAAAATCTGTAAATGTAAAGAGAGTATGTAAGGACTACAAGAAAATTTAATCTTGGCTCAGTATGACATAAGGTATGTTTTTTTTACTGACTCTTATTGCGAATGAAATAATGAAGGTGTCTATAAGTGCAAGAATGACTGTTTTTTTGTGTGAGTCTGACAGTGATCGGAGAGTCATTTTTTTTTGGATTTCGGAGGCCTTCTTTGGCAACTAGCTTTGTGTTTTTGTTATCGCTTAAGGTTTATATTAAAAAAAGTTATAATATTTACATCTTCTTAATACAACGTAACACTATGCTTTTGTTTAAGATTTATGCCTTTTAATTACTTGCTTAAAAAGTCACACAAAAAAACATTGGACCTTCATATTGTACGATAATATTATCTTGTATGTACTGCAGTTTACATATTCACTGACTTCAACAAACTTTGCAAAATTACACGCGAGAAAATATTATCTTACTACAGGATGAACTATAGAGCCAAGGAAGAGACCCAGATACACTAAAAGAAAAGAAAAAAAGAAAATTAAAAAAACTTTCTCAAACACACACACACACACACACACACACACACACACACACACACACACACACACACACACACACTCCATCTCCACTGAGGCAAAAGAGTGAGGTGGTTCTCTATCAGGTTCTTTTTAAGGGGATGTCTGAGAGTGTGTGCTGGTGCTCCTTCAAGTGCTCTCCTCTTGCTCGTACTGCTAATTACGACGGTGGAGAGAGAGAGAGAGAGAGAGAGAGAGAGAGAGAGAGAGAGAGAGAGAGAGAGAGAGAGAGAGAGAGAGAGAGAGAGAGAGAGAGAGAGATCTTTACTCTTAAATCACTTCAGCATCTTGTAATGATCGTGTAATTCAAAGAGTGATCAGACGAACGTAAACGACAAAGTGCGATTTCTTGGGTTTTACCAATATGACCCCGACTTAATTCTGCTTCCAGAGGCCTTGCAAAGAGGTGTATAAAAGCTCCCGTCGCCTGGTAATCAGATGGAGGACCCTTCGTGGCTCAGTGGTTACGTTGTGGACTGAGATCACACGGGGCCCGGGTTTGATTCCCTCCTCTGACCGTCATTAACCCTCTTATGATTCGAGGGCCTAGCGATTCACACAGGCGCCTGGTGGTTCGTTTCTCCTCGTCCAAAATTCATTCCGTTCCCTCCTTCACCCCTCCCCCCTTTTTCCACAGTCCTACTCACCCTCCTCCACACAAACATTGGCGTATGGCGCTATCACATGTAAGAAAACGTAGTGTATATGAACGCATTTTATATTTTTACTTATATAAAGTGAGATTTCATATGCATTACATGTTTGAATATCCCCCAAAGGAGAGACAGTTGATATTATTCCGAACTCTTTACTTGCGTTTTCTCTTGCGGCGGGCATGCAACACTCTCCTGGCTATATACTCATCCCCTTTTCTATCTAGTTTTCTAATACGAGAGCTAATATACACACTCAGTCCTTCATGTATACTACAGGCTGGTGAAGAAGTCCTTGTGTACTGTACTTTTAAACTGATAGATATGATTTATAGTATACTTTAGCTAGCTATAATAAATAAGGGCAGTTGATATAAAGTTAAATAAAGTTCATATTATGTTTTGTTGCTAAAAATGTCAGAATTATGATTTAGTTTAAAATAAATTCTGGACGCTCTTTTTTTTTCTTTTTTTTTTTTCTTTTTCATTATTATACACCATACTGTTAAATTGCACAGAGACTTTTTGATTACCCTGTACTTGTGAACTCTGGAACCAAATTCCTCTGCCTTCATTTCCCACTGTCTATGATTTTTTTTTTTTTACTTAATTTATTTTACTCAGTGGTATCGAGACATCTCAGATGAAGGGAACTTGACATTGGCTTTCTTTTGGTCGGGATTTTTTCTTAGTAGTAAACCTTATGCCTGCTTCCAGCCTTAGTTTCTTTGTTTTTGCATTGATGTATGAGTATAGCACGCACAAAGGCCTCGAGATTTTTAATTTAGCAAGTTTCGTTACAATTATTTACAGGCAGGCAAGAAAGGCGTTAATGTTTGGTAGGGATTGGTACCCACACATACTGTACACCAGACACAAAACATGAAACGAGAAGGAAATTATTTGCCCACTGAGCCACGATAGTCACACAGGCATCTATCTATCTGTTGTTTGACGTATAAGTGAGGACAGGCCTTGGCAGAATGATCCATATGCACATCCGTCCCTACTCAGCAACGACCTATCCTCTCACAGTGTCCTACGTTCGCTCTCCACATCGTAAGTCCGCTAAAAGAAAACATCCATATTAACAAGAACATTTAGAGAACGCATACCTCCGCTACGGCAGCACCATCCTCACTTTTGACTGTTTTTTTTCACTCAAATTTCATCACTCGTTTTCTAGATGGTTCTCTGTTATTATTCCAAGTCTGGTGCAAAGCCATCCATTACTTACTCCCTGATGTTGCTGATAGACGAACAAATGAAGCCGAAAACATAACCTCCTTGTGCGAGGTAACAAATAGCACATCTTTCCATTCATAACGATGAAACTTCTCTCTAGTAATATCATACCTTAACCTATTACCAGTCCACACAGACGACGCAGATAAGAGAACTACAGTATAATATTGGCAGAATGGGACTAAATGCAGACTGGCTTTATTTAGCGTTCACCCAGCTTTCCCACTCCTATGTAGCAAACACTTCACATCTCTCAGGTACAGACAAAATCAAGAGTCGACATCCCCTTCACGTGAAGAAAAAAAAAAAAAAAGAATGTGAATCAGTGCTGCGTTATACCTTCCACTATCTCTCCCATCGTCTCTTTGTGAACTGATCCTCACTCTCACCCTCTTCAGATGCTTATTTCGCCTTAGAGTAAAAATACGTAAACTGACCCTGCTTTTGTCAGGTAAGTGGGTCATCGATTACTGCTTTCAAGTGTACTTCCCTCCCTTCCTTTCATAAAACTCACTAAATAAACCAAAATTTAAAGATGCTATACTCCTTTTACACTAATTTGGCCAACATTTTCGTCCTTTTGCGGCTCATTGCACGTAGCTCAGCAGCAGAAAAAGGTAATAGTACGGCTCTACATCCTTTCCACAACACTTCTTCGTGACTAACATCATATATTTGTGTTAATCCATTGTTACAACTCTGCATTCAAGGTGGAGAGATGGCAATTTTAGGCTAAGTCAGAGTAAAAAAAAGTAAAGGTAGTATTCATGTACACATTCGTCGAGACACAAGGCTGTCTGTCCCTACTCGGCAACGATCTCTCCCGCCACAACACCACCCTCATATACCTAGCTATCTAACTCGCCACTACCATATAAACTCACTTTAAAGAATATAAACTTCACACATTTACCGTGTTTTCTTACTCATTACTCTCTCTCTCTCTCTCTTTATCTCACACACACACACACACACACACACACACACACACACACACACACACACACACACTACATTATTCTTCATATATGTACACGTATAATCAAGAGCCGGGAATCCACAGGGGAAAATTCCTTTGTGTAGTGTTTGGCGCTGATTGATGATGTGTGTGTTTTTTGGCGAGTGGGGAAACAAGCGGAATTTTTAGCGCGTGCTCGGTTTGGTGTTTATATTTTTTCTTACTGTTATGAGCTGGGCAAACTTGGGTCTGGTTTGATTTGTGTGGCACGTTTGCATAATTCAATATTTTTTTGAGTGTTAGATGGTTGAGAGAGAGAGAGAGAGAGAGAGAGAGAGAGAGAGAGAGAGAGAGAGAGAGAGGAGAGTAAATGTTAAAGGAAGAGGGGGAGGGAAAGAGACATACACAGATAAAGGGGAGAGAGAGAGAGAGAGAGAGAGAGAGAGAGAGAGAGAGAGAGAGAGAGAGAGAGAGAGAGAGAGAGAGAGCAATTGAAAAGTGAAATTTACTGACGGGTTAAGCTGGTAGCCTTGTCAGATCAATAGCGGCATAATTGAGGTGGGATGGCGCTGTGTTAAAAGCTATCAATTTGAGAGAGAGAGAGAGAGAGAGAGAGAGAGAGAGAGAGAGAGAGAGAGAGAGAGAGAGAAAGAGAGAGAAACTGCATTTAACCCCCACTTCTCGAACTGCACAGAAACATTCCAACGTTTAATCATCTGGTAATAACTATAACTTAGTGGAGTGATTAAGAGACGACTTGGGTTACTTACGATATGGTGGGTTTGACTCAGGTTAGATTAAGGTAGGTTAGGTTAGGTTAGGTTAGCCTGCATTTCGTGATGTTATATTAGGTTGGTTTAGGTTAGGTTAGGTTTGTCATAGCCTTTGTGTGAGGTTGATATGGAAAAACACCAAGCCTTCTTCTTCATTATTAAAAAACACAACTGAATTTCCACACGACACGAATGCATTACGTGAAATTTCGAAACCAGTGTCACATATTCAGATGAAAACGTTTATAACCTGCATGAAAAAAAAAACCGTAGCATCGTAATTACAGGTGCCAAATTATTACGTCAAATTTCTTCGCAGTAAATACCGATCTTCAGCAAAAACAACGTGAAATTTTGGGAGGGGGGAACGGAAGTCACATACACTTTCACACGACACTAGAAAATTTTACCCGAGTTCTTCAAGGTAACAAAATCTTACGTCCAATTGCCTCGAAGAAACGGAAAAACAAATAGAAAATTACGTCATATTCAGAGAGAGAGAGAGAGAGAGAGAGAGAGAGAGAGAGAGAGAGAGAGAGAGAGAGGTCAGATTCTCATATTATCACATTTTTACGTCACAAAAAAAATTCAACCCTCAGCAGTTCAAGTCCAGTTGTTTAGTTTTTACCATTATTATTATTATTATTATTATTATTATTATTATTATTATTTCGAATGTAGGACATCTTTAGTCTCGTGTATAGATTTTTTATATTATTTTTTCTACCTCCTCTGTTCATCTTGTTAAAAAAAGATCCACGAAGACCATTAATCTACAACTATTTCCACACGTCGCAAGGCCACTATAAACAAGAAGGCTTACTGCATCGCCTATCGAGTAAACGAAAATCATTGACGCAGACATTCAGTTACTAAATCTTAACCCAGACTTGACAGGTAAAGGTAGAAGTTAGTCGCTTAATTTGGCTTTATTTTTTCCAGGATGCAGAAGAAACGAAGGAATATTCTATACTGGGTTTGCTTTGTCCTTCCTGTGGAAAGAACTCTTAGGCGCTTACACTCATCGGTTAAGGAAGCTCCCTAACACCTCTTCCTAAGCGATTTGTTTATTACTCTTTACTGTCCTCTACTGTTTCATTTAAATCATTCAAATATTCAAATACTCAGCATAGATAACACACAGATTTATATTAACCAGCCGTATTCATAAACAGGTAACATATAGAAGGCTAGTAACCACTCACATCCAAAAATAAATCGCTAAGGAAAAGGTGTTAGGGAGCTCCCATACCCGACGAAAATAGGTTCCCAAGAATATTAGCCTGCATCCCACTGCCACAGCACTATATCAATTTCCTTCAAGGCGAGAGAATAGATGAGGGTAGAAATAGTGAAGGGATGTGAGGGGTATGATTTGTGGTCCACATTATAATGATGAGGACTGTGACAGAGATAGATGGACCGTGGCTACTGTGTGTGTGTGTGTGTGTGTGTGTGTGTGTGTGAGAGAGAGAGAGAGAGAGAGAGAGAGAGAGAGAGAGAGAGAGAGAGAGAGAGGGGAGCAGGGGAATTTTCAAGACTTTTACTCCTTACAATACGAGAATATTGTCAGCATTATCACCATCATCATCACCAGAGAGAGAGAGAGAGAGAGAGAGAGAGGACTGCTTGCTTTCAGGTAATGTCATGTCAAATACCTAAGTGCGTACAGTGTGGATCAAAAGTCCTATTGTCTCTCGTGCCTCTCTCTCGACGGAATCAAATGACGCCGATGACCGTGATCTGAGGCTAAATGAAGCAGCCTGTGTCGAATTCTGCTGATTATCTACACTGATTTTCACGGTTCACGGAGACAGAAGCAGGAAAGGTGACAAGACTTTTGATGGTCACTGTACGCGTTTAGGTATCAAGATCAGTCAATCCTTCCGTCTCTCTAATTCCTTCCATCCTTCTCATTTCCCTTCCCTTGTATCAATACTGTCCCCTTACCATTATTTCCTCCATTTTTCTCCTCCCTTCCTTCATAACTACTACCTCCACCCCTCTTTCCTTCCTTTCCTCCTACCTTTCCCTCTTCCCCTCCCCTCTTCCCTTCCCTCCTACTCTTCTTTCACTCCCCTTTCCACTTCTCCCCTTCCTTCACCTTTGCATTTCCAATTCTTCCTTTCTCTTCGCCTTCTCCTCTTTCTCCTTCTTCCTTTCCCATCCATCCCCCTCCTACCACTCCTCTCCCCACTCCCTCCCCTTCTCCTCCCTCTCCCCTTCCACACTCAGGGATCGATATCATGTCCTTCCCTTCCCTTCCCTGCCTGACCCTTTGACGGGGACATATGACTGGATTGGACGGGGGTATTGCTCACGATGGGAGGGCCTCTGTCCATGTTTGTTATTACCAGATGATTTTCTTCAGCTCTCGGCATGCTTTTCGAACTGGAGGGGTTAAACAAAGCCTTCCTGAATTTCACCACTACTAGAATTCGATCCTGAAGGAAATGGTTTGGTAGAGGCATGGATAAAATTAAAATAACCTTGGGAATACAAGGTGAAAATCAGGGACATCTTCCTTTGCTGACTCTTGCTGGTTTGAAGATTATTTTATTTAGCTTAGGTTTGGAGTCTTGTATTCAAAGGCGTTAATGAAGGATTCTCTAAGTTCCTACAGTTACGAAAACCTCTCTTCCTCAATATTACAAAGACTGGTGAAATACTTTCTCTCTTACAGGTACAAAGGCCTTTCCTGTTCGTTATTACATGGACTGGCGAAATACATACCATCTATTACAGTTACAAAAACATCTCTCGTGCTCAGTGGAATATTCTTTTTTGGCGAAAGAAAAATGCACATGACATCTCAGTAGTAAAGTTTTTAAAATTTTCATTACTCATATTTTAACTGTGAATTCCCAACTTTGCACTCTATTTCGCCTAACGTTAGACAAATTTACTATAATCAAAAGGAACTCGTGGCACCAAATGTATTAAAAATTATCACGCTTAATGATTTGTCCGAGGATGAAGAGTTTCTCATTTGATTTTAGTTCACAGCGGACGATTTTTTTAGTTCAACTCCGGCGCCCAACGAATTACACTCTTTTCTTTTAATACAGTTTCTTCTTTTTTTTCTTTTCCCGGCAGGTGAACAGAGGAAAGAAAAAGAAAATTGTAAAAAATCCATACACCAGATTACCGATGTCCTCGATTCATAAGAAAATTAAAAAAAAAATCTTGGGAAGCGAGTTGAACTGATGAGAATTTTACACTAAATATAAAAATAATCACTGTCCTTTTTTTCACATTAATGACCTGAAATAGCAATATCTCTGACTTGTAACAAAAGAATTACATTTGATTATGATGTCAGTCACGAAGAAATGCCATGGAGAGGATGTAGAGCTGTAGCATTATTATTTTCTACCAGTGATCAATGTGAAATAATCCGCAAAAAGTTGAAAATCTGGGCCAAATTAAGGAAAAAGAATCATAGCACTTCTTTCGTTGCTATGGAAACGCCAGGGTATTTTTCAGGGTAATAATAATTGGCTTATGTATAGTTGTAGGAAATTTCGGCACTATGTGGAGAGAGAGAGAGAGAGAGAGAGAGAGAGAGAGAGAGAGAGAGAGAGATTTCTTTTTATGGGTGTTATATCCAGACGATTTTATTCAGCTGGCAAAAATCCTATTGATGAACGACAATAGATTTTCGAGTACAATTCTCTCTCTCTCTCTCTCTCTCTCTCTCTCTCTCTCTCTCTCTCTCTCTCTCTCCCTCCCTCTGCCATTGATTTTCCTATTTGCAATGCCTAATAGTTCACTAACACTCAACTTCCAGTCACTAGTGTAAATTTAAAGACACTTCTTCCTCACCCACAAAAGCCTTCACTAAACTCATGTCTTATGTGTTACATTCCTGCTAACTCCAATCTATTCTAATCAGCTTAGGAAAGAATTCTCAAACTCAAGAAGTTAGTTAGGTCTGTGTGATCTTTGTAACTGCTCTCGTTTCAGACGTCTCTCTCAAAATTAATAAAACTGATTAGAGAGAAAACAACAAAATAGACAGAAGTAGATAAAAATAATGTTAAAAATAAGGATCATAGTAAAAAAGATAACGTCAATATTTACAGGAGTTTACGGGAAAAATAGTACAATTTATTTCATACGTTAAGGCTGTGAGGTATGAGACGAGAATCTTGAAGGTGTGAATAATGTGTGAGTGGATGTATAACTCATTTCAGTGGATGCTTTGTTGATAGTCCTCCTACTTCCTTACTTTTCGTTGTTTCCAGATCTCTTCCAGTAGATGTATTAGTAGGAATTATTGTCATAAAATGACTAAATGTCATAAAAGACTTTGTGGTTCCTTTTGGTTGAGTTATATATATATATATTAGACTTATGGACGAGCGGTGTTTATATCTTGGAGTAGCTTCCCATTTGTCATGTAGTGACAGGAGAGGTAAAGAATAGTATGGGACTATTTTTATTTGTCTTGGAAATATTAACAAGTCTCTCACACGGAGCGGAGTATAGAGTCCAGTCCCGCTAGCTATCTCTCTGTCTCTCTCTCTCAAGTTGCCAAGCCCTTCCTTTTTCTGACCTGCCTGTTCTAAGGCTTGTCTCCTTCTGAGCTCTCTTTCCTAAATTCTGGTGTAGCAGGGGTGTGTCACGTGTGTTCCTTGTGAGTGGAAAGTTCTAGCAGCCTGTGTGTGAGTATGTGTGTATGGTCACTAGGTCTTTGTTCACGGTTGGACTGCTGACAAGTAACTGCATCATCTCCTTACTGGCCGCTGTCGTCAGCTTTCCTCAGTGTAATTTGCAAGCTCATTTCCTTTTCCCAGGCTGGCATAGGGCTGTCTATCTATCTATTTATCTATCTATCTATTATGATTTGCAATTATAATATGGAGTCCTAACACACTGCTCGGCCGCGCGAAAATGGCGTACCATCGACAGTTAATAGTTCTAACATATTAATATAAATTATATACACATTATAATGAACTTATAAGCTAATTAAGTGAAATACATAATATTGTAAAAGTAACATAATTGTATGAATATTGTATACATATAATATTCATGGTAAATAGTGATTATTCAGTAATATTACATTTTAAACAAGTTGTATACATATTTGAATAAATGCATTAAAGTAAATTATTTAACTGTAATACAGTATGTACTTGGGTTTTTGTAGTGAAATGCATAATTGTGTTGGCCTTATAACTGTAGTTACATTTTGTTAATGCAACTATTACATAAGTGTCTTGGCCTTATAATTGTAGTTAAAGTTACATAAAAGTTACATCTTGTTAATGCAACTGTTAATTGGCAAAGTGTAACATAATGCAATCGTTTGTCGTTACATAATTGTTACATATCGTTTGTAGTTACATAATTGTAGTTAAAGTTACATAAAAGTTACATCTTGTTAATGCAACTGTTACATGAATTGGTACATATTGTTTGTAGTTACATAATTGTAATAAGTGTAACATAATGCAATCGTTTGTCGTTACATAATTGTTACATATCGTTTGTAGTTACATAATTGTAATAAGTGTAACATAATGTAATCGTTTGTCGTTACATAATTATAATATGGAGTTACATAATTGTAATAATTGCAGTCCTAACATATGCTGCGGTCGATGATAGTGATGATGTGTCATGCCACTTGCTTGTGGAGACAACAATTTGCTTTTTTGTTTGTAGTTTATGTGGTATTTTGGCATATGTAGTAACACTTACACTTATTTTCATTCGTTTGTTATGTGATCTTACTCTATTTCTCTTTTTTCTGTTTTACTTTTCTTTCTTTCTTTCTTTTTTTTTTTTTTTGTATGTATTGATTTTCTATAGTTTGTTTTTCTTCGCTTGTGTACGCTTTTTCTATGTTGTTCATGGTTGCATAATTACTGGCTAATTTCCTTGGGATACTTTTTTAAAGTTTAGTTTATATTGCACAGGTATTACTGAAAATGATATTATATAGTCCCATATTTTGTTATTTTATATAAAAAATATATACACTATATACAGTATTAACTATACACACTGACTTGTTGTTCACCTGTACCTATCGTGAGTAATATGTGCGTCAGCACTGTGTGGAAATCATTGTCTTCACGATTGTGTTGAAGATGTTCACTCTTGCTAACGTCATTTGTGTTGGCCATTTTTTTTTTCTCTAGTTTACCTTGTAACTTAATTTATCTGTTTCCACTAGGTAGTTTTAATTAATAAATGTTTAATACGGTTCTTTTAATCGCTCACTGAGTAACTGTGATGGTATATTTTCTTTATCACTTTGTAGATATAATAATGTATAGCTGTATGTATGAAACACGTATTTTATGTAGGTATAAATGGTAACACTCGTTGGTAGTAAATAAATGATATAATAAATGAATGAATTTATACAGTGTAGAATATTTATTGTTGGTGATTATTTAGTGTTTGAGTTATGCAGATAACTGAAGTAAGTATGTGTATTTAAGTTGTAACTATACAGCACGTTTTATATGTTTGTGCAGAAGCTTATTGTCTATCACTGTGTATTGTATAAATGAAGTAACTATGTAACTCACTAATTTTTACCGTGGAGGAAATGGTGTGAGTGGTGTTGCACGTGGTGATAGCGTTGTCCTTCGCGGGTTGATTAACGTGTCGTCTCAGCACATGGTGACGTCGGCTTCCCACACTGGTAGCTGTGGTGAATACTGAGTAGCGATGCTTAAGCTGGGTGAAGAAAGGTAAGTTGTGTTATAAATGTGGCTCTGGTGTTTTGCTGCGTGTCTTGACCTCTGCGTCAGCGAATGGCGGGAGAGAGTGGTGGGGGCTTGTGTGCTTGTTGGTCTCTCCTCTTCTTTACTTGCTTTGTTTTATATTCTTCTTGTTGCTGCTTGAAGTTACGTGAAGATTATAGAGTTGTTTTGTAGACTTGTAGACTATTTGCATTGTAGGCTGTATTTTGTAAGGATTCACTGTAGAACTGAAGCTAATCTTGTAGAGTCTCGCCTGCTTTTGTAGAAATTTGCTTTTAATTCGGAGACGATGTCCGTAGATTCGCTGGTTCGTCGTAGAAGTTGCAAGATCGTATCAATATTTTGTTAAACTACTTGCAAGGCATCTTGTTATCCCTTCACCTCTGCATCAGCATGATGATCTGGGAGTCGGAGGGGGCTGGTTGGAGAGAATACTGTCAGGAGCTGGTTGTGAGAGGTATTCTTTTTGTTTTCAATCTTGATATTTTGTAGGAATTCAATGTTGATTCATAGACGAGGTTCGTATACGTTCGCTGCCACCAAATGTCATAAAATGACTAAATGTCATAAAAGACTTTGTGGTTCCTTTTGGTTGAGTTATATATATATTAGACTTATGGACGAGCGGTGTTTATATCTTGGAGTAGCTTCCCATTTGTCATGTAGTGACAGGAGAGGTAAAGAATAGTATGGGACTATTTTTATTTGTCTTGGAAATATTAACAAGTCTCTCACACGGAGCGGAGTATAGAGTCCAGTCCCGCTAGCTATCTCTCTGTCTCTCTCTCTCAAGTTGCCAAGCCCTTCCTTTTTCTGACCTGCCTGTTCTAAGGCTTGTCTCCTTCTGAGCTCTCTTTCCTAAATTTTGGTGTAGCAGGGGTGTGTCACGTGTGTTCCTTGTGAGTGGAAAGTTCTAGCAGCCTGTGTGTGAGTATGTGTGTATGGTCACTAGGTCTTTGTTCACGGTTGGACTGCTGACAAGTAACTGCATCATCTCCTTACTGGCCGCTGTCGTCAGCTTTCCTCAGTGTAATTTGCAAGCTCATTTCCTTTTCCCAGGCTGGCATAGGGCTGTCTATCTATCTATTTATCTATCTATCTATTATGATTTGCAATTATAATATGGAGTCCTAACACACTATGGCTTTGATAAGGGATGGAAACTGGAACGTGTATTTTTCAACCATTTTTCCTCCTGCCTGTTATCTCTAATGTGTAGCCTTTCAAACGCAATTTCTCTCTCTCTCTCTCTCTCTCTCTCTCTCTCTCTCTTCCTGTTTTTCTTTTTATGTTCAAGTCAACAAAACTTATCCATTGATGATTATTCATTTCGAAACGCCTGGACACATTGCATCCATAAGTCTGGCAAGCATTAGCAGAGAAAAATACAGATTGCAAAAGACAGTTCCAATGTTGAACAAATGCAAACATGACAGACTAAGGCCCTCATCCTCGTCGCTAAAGGTGAATCCCTAACACCTCTTCCTTAACGATTTATTTTTGGATATAACTGGTTAATATCTTTTTGTACAATATTTATGCAGAGTATGTAAATATTGGAAGGATTTATGTAACACAGAAGAGGGCAGTAAGGTATACTAGGCAAAATAAACCACTTAAGAGGTTTTAGGGAGCCTCCTTACCCTACGAGTGTACCTGCCTCAGAGGACGCTGACTCTTGAGTTAAGTATGTTGACTTTTGACATTCTTCTGTATGACTTCTGCTTGGAAAGAAAAACAATGAAGGTTTGTGTCTTTCATTTTTTTCCTACATTAATAAAAGGAGTCTCCCTGTACTTGGATCTGTAGCGTGTGTTTCTGCCAGTCCTCTTGTCTTGGCTTCCATCACATCCGCCGATCGTCATGTGTTCCTGCGTGTGTTCTGACGTGTTCGCATCCTGTCAACTCTCTCACAAACACGGCAGCTATACTCTTTTTACTCAAACCTGGTTCAGATTTTCGTCCTTTTGCAGATTATTTTACATAGCTCAGTGGCTGAAAAAGACAATGTACATCCTTTCTACAGCACTTCTTCGTGGCAAGCAACATAATTTCTTGTGTTAATCGATTGGTACAAGTCGGTATTCACGATGGATAGATGACAGTATTAGGCCAAGTTAGAGGAAAAAGAACATGAAACACAATTTCCTTCAGTGTTTCTTACCCCACACCCTAAAAGCCTTCCAATCATATATATATATATATATATATATATATATATATATATATATATATATATATATATATATATATATATATTTGCGAACGTGAAAAACTAAGTGGGGTTAGATTTTTATCCGGTCACACTTCAAAAGTGATGTTCTCAGGCCCTGCGGATGGATTGCCTCTGGGTGCTCGTCAGGCACAACTTTAGCGTCTGTACTATACTCTGTTTACTTTAACTTGGCCAAAAACACAACTCTTTCCATCCTGAATGTTGAGTCACGACAATGGATCAACGCTAGAATATGGTGCTACTCATGAAGAAGTGCTATGGAAATCATGCAGAGCCGTGGCATAGTCTTTTTCCGCCACTGACCTGCGTGACAAGCTTCAAAAGGACGAAAATCTAAATCACGTTTAGGTGAACTAACTATAGTGTTGCGCGACGGCTACAGAGCTTATTGGTAGAGTGAGTGGAGCAGTGGGCTATCGTCTGAGGGGACGTGAAATCGATCCCCGGCTGAGGCGGGGAACAACTGGTGATTCTGAATTTCGCTAAAACAAACTTTACTAATCTGCCCACTCACATGACATGAAAACACCTTCTCTGGTCCGTAGAAAATAATGCTGATGTTGTTCATAGAGTCTTATCTATCTTTACAGGCTGATATTGACATACCATCACACCAGTCCTGAATGAAAGAGCTCTGGTTTTATGTATGAATGGCTGGTATTAACATCCAAATGATGATGTATGATGATGGGTGACGCGTAGGACATGCTGGGCCTTGGGGAACGGACCGTCTACTCTAACCTTAACCCCTTCAGCTTGAGAACATAACTTTATATTCTAACTGATACCAGGCGAATTTATTGAGGATAGGAGTGACCCTGATGGAGAAGGGGTTGATAAAGGACTATCTCTGATCACTCCTTTCTGAATAATCTCTGACAAAAATCTCTTCGCCGAATAATATCAGTTAAAAGCAGCAAGATCAATGTGAAAATGTCGCTATAGAGGAGGTTAAAATAAGAAACTTTAAAAAAATACATATATATACCTGCATGCGTAATTAAATATATATCCATACCATTATCACGAATCATTTTAATCTCACTCCATTAACGCCTGTCGCGGTTCTGTGGTCTAAATTATCGGCCCTGTATGCTATTTACAACTTCACTCATGGCTGGGCAGTACTCTCTCTCTCTCTCTCTCTCTCTCTCTCTCTCTCTCTCTCTCTTCACTGGGGATTTAAACCATTAAAAGTTGTGGATTTCATTGTTTCACACACACACACACACACACACACACACACACACACACACACACACACACACACACACACACACACACACACACACACACACACACACACAGCTGTAATAATTGTGTGTTAAGTATATGGATACAAAAATCATAATTTTAAAGCGAGATGAGTTAATTTATACAATACATAAACACAACTGACTTCAGTAAATTATATATGGAAGAATATGATCCCTTTTTTTTTGGAAATTTTCATGGAGTAAAGAAAAAAAAACTAATTCTTTTTTGGCGTAGTGTATAATCTGCCAAGCTGAACGTGGAAAATGATAGACTACCATTTTGACGAGGAACAGCAAAGTCAGAGCAAGATAGCAAAGGGGACGTCATTTTAGGAGACTTCAGTGACCCATATACAGACTGGAAAGAAACGAAAAAATGTGCTTATAGATTTGCTAGATAACACATTCCTGACTCACGAAACACACCAACTTGTGATACAGACTCATCCTTGCCCTAAGAACCGCTGGTGACCTGGATAATATGTGTGATGTATGAGAAAGTTTTGGTAAGTCATCAAAATACAATACGATTTGAAATTTATGCCAAAAGTATGACCACTGTAAAACAGTCTGGAGGCAGCAAGAAAATTTGAATATATAATGGGACTGAAGTGGTCATTATTAACAGACCATAAACCTCATATATTCCACAGCTGAAGCCCATTTGTCTTTGCACCAGGAAAAGAATTATTTAGCAGGTCAATATTGCTACCGATGAATATAATGTTCTTCATATGTTGCTATTGAGATGTTGTGAATATTGTTGCAACTGTCATTTTTGCTTTTTGTTATTATTTTTCATTATTATTACATTTTATAATAATAATAATAATAATAATAATAATAATAATAATAATAATAACAGTAATAATAAGATTAATGATAATGATGATGATAGAAGTAGTAACAGTAGTAGTGGCAGTAGCAGTAGTAGTAGTAGACTAGTAGTGGTAGTAGTAGTTGTAGCAGCAGTAGTAGTAGTAATAATAATATGATAATAATAATAATAATAATATTAATAATAATAATAATAATAATAATAATAATAATAATGACGATCCCTATCAATCATTACGAAAAGCTAGTCTGTCTATATGGCCAAGAGCTAATAGGAGGATGTGGGGTCCGCCTCTCCAATGAATATTAGATAAGGTAATTGGGGTGTCAGTGATGGTAAGGGTAGGTGAGAGAGAGAGAGAGAGAGAGAGAGAGAGAGAGAGAGAGAGAGAGAGAGAGAGAGAGAGAGAGAGAGAGAAATTAATTAATACAAACTCAGTTATCATGAATGACATTATATTAAACTCTTCCTTAAGGCAAACTTTATACTGATATTGTAAATTGTTTTTCTGGGAACGATGTAATTCAGGTGTCACTGGATGTGTGAATAAATAATTTGTTTGTGTATAAAGTCAGATAAATTGTAGCTGGACCGACTGTATATATGCAAGGGTAACTGAGCTGGCCTTTAATAATTTCCTTGTTCATCAAACTCTAATACGTACTGGTTTCAGGGAGAAGGAATATGTAATGTACTGATGATTATAAGTACAAGATTTCGTATTACCATAAGGGTCTGTGTATCCAAGGGTGAGTGTTTGTTAAATCAATGTATCTTTAACAAAAGTATCCTCTTTTTTCCAATAGAAATGACACTCTAGGGAAGCTTATTTGTATCCACTTTCCAGTATCGTTTTAGAAAGTGGCACATTCCCCCACAAAGGACTAAAGTGATGTGTCAGGGACTGGTATATTTCCCCCACAAAGGACTTTAGTGATGAGTTAGGGAGTGGTATATTTCCCCCTCAAAGGACTAAAGTGATAGGTCAGGAACTGGTATAATTCCCCCACAAAGGACTTTAGTGATGGGTCAGGGAGTGGTATAATTCCCCCACAAAGGACTTTAGTGATGGGTCAGGGAGTGGTATATTCCCCCACAAAGGACTTTAGTGATGGGTCAGGTAGAGGTATATTTCCCCCACAAAGGACTTTAGTGATGGGTCAGGTAGAGGTATATTTCCCCCACAAAGGACTTTAGTGATGGGTCAGGGAGCGGTATATTCCCCCACAAAGGACTTTAGTGATGGGTAAGGGAGTGGTATATTTCTCCCACAAAGGGCTTTAGTGATGGGTCAGGGAGTGGTATATTTCCCCCACAAAGGACTTCAGATATGAGTGGAGGAGGACTTACTTTCCCTAATGATGTGTTTCATGACCTTGATGTAAATTCCATCGTTGTAATCGTGTTCTAGGAAAGACTGTAAGTTTATAATTATTTTCTCCTTCACATACCTTCATGTAGTCAATATCAGTTCATCCTAACCCTACTCATACCTCTTTATACTCTGGATATTGGGTAACGCTAACCTGAACGGAGCTAAAGAGATGCATAGGATGTTAGATGAACAACTGAGAGGAGCTAGGGCATGTGTGTGGAGTTTCTAGCCAAGAGATCTATCTGATGGTAAAATATGATTGTTTTGTGCCGATCGACTGCACGAAGCAAATAAATATAAAGGGTATAATATTTCAAGAAGGGAGGTTTTGTAGTCTCAGCCTTCCTTCCATATTCCCTCTTATGATTTAAGGATAGATAGACAGTTAGATAAATAGGTAGATGGATGGGCAGATAAATAGATGGACAGACAGACAGATGGGTGGATGGATGGATAGACAGACAGATAGATAAATAGATAGATAGATATTTTTTCAAACACCTTTACTTCGTGTTCTGGGTCCTTGGGGGATGATGTTTGCTGGCCTCCTGTGTTTACCTTGCACCGACACACTTATGAAAAAGAGAGAGAGAGAGAGAGAGAGAGAGAGAGAGAGAGAGAGAGAGAGAGAGAGAGAGAGAGAGAGAGAGAGAGAGAAATTAATGCATGTAATTTCTATGTAAGACCTAACCGCATGAATATTAGAAGGGTGGAGCAGGAGCAAGTGAGAGAGAGAGAGAGAGAGAGAGAGAGAGAGAGAGAGAGAGAGAGAGAGAGAGAGAGAGAGAGAGAGAGAGAGAGAGAGAGAGAGAGAGAGAACACAATAGATGCACAAACTGAGACACAGAAGGGGAGGCATGTGACAGAGTGACAAGGGGATGCATAAGGTGGTGAACGAGAGAGAGAGAGAGAGAGAGAGAGAGAGAGAGAGAGAGAGAGAGAGAGAGAGAGAGAGAGAGAGAGAGAGAGAGAGAGAGGAGAAAGGGCGGCGTGTGACAGAGGGGGAAGGGGATGCATACTGTGCTGAACAAGGGACAGGAAGCTATCAGGATTTAGTGGACCTGTGTTACTGATGTGGCCTGGGAGAGAGGGAGAGAAGGGAGAGAGGGAGGGAGAAGAAAGGGAGAGAAGGAGGGAAGGAGAAGGGGAGAGAAGGCATAGGAGATGAATGACAGAAGGAAGGGGAGAGAGGGAGAGATGGAAACAAAGATGGGGTGACATTGAAACACAAGAGAGAGAGAGAGAGAGAGAGAGAGAGAGAAACTGATGGACAGCTAGATATAGATAGAAATAAAAATGAAAAACGATCATGTACTAGAAGAGAGTCATCATCATCATCATCATCATCATCATCATCATCATCATCATCATCATCATTACCTTCCCCATCACCATCATCACTTTTAAAATCATCACTGTCTTCATAATTATCCTCCATTACAGAATTTCAAATATGGTCCGGTAAGATCCCGAAACAGAAGGTAAAAGAAAAAAAATCATTCCAGAAAAAAAAAATGCCACGCCTCCATTCACTCATCTTTCAAAGGCATGTATACTAATGAGGCTTCGTAACGTCATCTATTTAGCGATTTGTCTAGCCTACACTGTCTAAGTACTCTCTTGAACTTTATTTATTTCTGGAATCAGTATAGTTTGCCCCAGTAACATAGAAAAACCTAGTGAGGTGCAATCTTCAGAATAAATTGATAAGGAAGAATTGTTACGGAGGTCCTATACTACTTAGAATACGGATTAAATTCTCAGCACCTTCTCATCGGCGAATCCACCCACACAAGGCAATGGTTAAGTGATATAATGTAGAGTAAAAACGCTTTCAGTCCAAAAACGTGTATCTACCTTACACTTGCGATCTCTAGACGCTTTCATGCAGATCAGGATAGACTTTTAGAATTAGTATGATTCTCTCTCTCTCTCTCTCTCTCTCTCTCTCTCTCTCTCTCTCTCTCTCTCTCTCTCAAGTGAGACAAATAGACAAGAAATCAATTAACAGTGGTGGAGAATGAAAGAAAGTGAGGGAGAGGGAGGAAGAAAGAGAAAGGAAATAGAGAGGTTCAGGGAAGGGACTGCAGTAAATTCGGAGAGAGAGAGAGAGAGAGAGAGAGAGAGAGAGAGAGAGAGAGAGAGAGAGAGAGAGAGAGAGAGAGAGAGAGAGAGAGGAAATGGCGAAAGAAGAGATAAGGGATAAAGAATAAAGGAGGGGAGAGAGAGGAAGAGAGAGGAACAAGACAGGAAAGAGGGGACGGAGAGGACAGGTATAAACAATTTTAGAAGAGAAGACGTAGTACGCTGGAGAGAGAGAGAGAGAGAGAGAGAGAGAGAGAGAGAGAGAGAGAGAGAGAGAGAGAGAGAGAGAGAGAGAGAGAGAGAGAGAGAGAGATTTTTTCAGTAAATGACAGACTCTGACCTTTCTCATTAACGTGGACCAGATTTTCGTTCTTTCGCAGCTTATTTCAAGTAGCTCAGTGTTGGAGTAAGACATTCCTATGGCCCTACATCTTTTCCATAGCACTTCTTCGCGTCTAGCATCAAAATTCCCGCGTCATTTTAATGTCACGATTCAGCATTCAAGATGGAGATATGGCAAGTGTAGGCCAAGTTAAAATAAAATAATACTGTAGGTCTTGTAGTTGTAGTTTGAATTAATTTTAAACTTCCTCACTCCTTTACCTTCATTATTCATGCGTAATTTTAAGGATGGATAGCGCCTAATGCCCGTGTATACCGTCTATGAATATTATGAAAAGTTTAATTGTTGTTTTCTGAGATTATGTAACGAGAGATTTTTAGGAGAAAATGATGACGGCAAGTAGCTGAGTCCGCCCCCCCTCTCTCTCTCTATCGGTATCTATTTACCTATCTATCTATCTCTTTATCTATCTATCCATCTATCTATCCTCGGGTCCCTACGCGTTGAAAGCGGTGATGCCGAACTGCCTTTTATCATTATACCAGATTTCACAGCTTAAAATCATGGCTGGAATCTTGCAGTCGTTTTATACCTTTTTACAGAACTTCCTACGATGCCTCTTGTGTTTATGAAATACTCCCCGTCTGGCAGCAACACACCTTTATATTACCTTTTCCTGATCAATAGACAGGTATCAAACTTCCCTTGGTTAATGGTACTCCTATACGTTTTCACTTATTTATATCTATTTTATAATCTATTTTAAAATCTGTTACTCTGTCATTAAGGAGTGAATTTTGGAGCTTAACGTTGCTTTTATTTCTTCCATGACGCATTTTTTTGTTTATTTCTATGATCCTCAGAAAAGGTGACTCAATTAAAGGAAAAAAATTAGTCTGTGAAGTGGTATATGGATACTTTCACATCCTGTCACTATACATTTTTTCCCATAGTTAATGGAATCGTCTGAAGAGAGAGAGAGAGAGAGAGAGAGAGAGAGAGAGAGAGAGAGAGAGAGAGACGTCACGGGTTGAAAGGGTTAGTACTAATGACGTCATGTAGGGGAAAAAAAAAACAGTAAAAATGATTCTCTTGTAACCTATAACACACACACACACACACACACACACACACACACACACACACACCGTCAGGCACAAGCAGGAAAAGAACCAAAAATTAAGAGAAAGAAAACGAAAATCTGGCCTACCGAACCCCACTCCCCCCCCCAAAAAAAAACTTACAGAAGCATAAACAGATTCGTTCTAAAAATAAATAAATAAATGGACAAACAGATAAACAGAAATATAAAAAAAAAATAAATTGTCTCTTATAAGGCCACCACAATCGCCATGGTAGCAAAATTTCTGGCGCCAAAAATCGTCAAAAAATCGTCTGAAGGTTTTAAGAACACGGCCATCTCATTTGCCAGCGGGGGTAGGGGGAGGCGCACCCCGTCGTTAGCATTATAATAAGGGAGGAAATTATGCCCTCGGGGACTAATCATTCTCTCTCTCTCTCTCTCTCTCTCTCTCTCTCTCTCCCTTCTCATAATTTCTCTACAACCCACGTTCCTCTCCCCCTTCTCTCTCTCTCTCTCTCTCTCTCTCTCTCTCTCTCTCTCTCTCTCTTCTTGTATGGTTGCTGACTGCGTTCTGTGGTATGGGATGCAGGCTAACCATACCTGATGACCACAGGCGTTTCGTAAATGGCCCTCAGCAATTAGGTATTTCCATTTCACTTTACGATTTAAGGTTTCATCATGTGACCTTAAAAATGACCTTTCTCCCAACCCCATCTTTTCTGTGCTAACAAAATACTCCACGACTTATTTTGCTAGTCTTCAAGCTCCCCCCCCTCCCACCCCCACCAGTTGCACCTGTTTTTAATATAAGAGTACACAGTTTCACGCCCTGCTTCACGTTCAGGTATGTCACTTAATTAACCTCGAAGGACTAGCTTCTATGTGAGGATGTGATGTCACAATCCGATGTTAAAAGTCTCATAAATTTATCTGGCACTTACCCATTTCTTTAAAAGCCGTCTCACTTCCATTATATAAAATTAAAATAGTATCTAATTGTATCCTGATGTGTGAACGCTCCCCTCCCATGCCCATTCATCCATCCAGTGCTCACAAAATGCTCCCATCTCACGCCATTGCTTTCAGTCTCACCTAAAACACCAAATTTCTCTACAGACTACATGGAAATTCTTGTACTATGTGTCTGTGCAAACGCTCCCTTCCCATATCCATCCATTCAGTGCTCACAAACTGCTCGCACCTCACCCAAACCTTCAGTCGCATCTAGAACATCATTTTCTGTATAAACTGCTTCAACTCTTGCATGGGAAATTATAAACAGCTATCTCTATGGCCGTATTCTCCCTAACATCATCTCCTCAGCAACTTACTTGGCTTATTACACCTTGCTATCCATCTCCATGTTTAAAAAGTTATTCTAATATCACCATACTTTGCATAGATAACGTTCAAAAGTATATTAACTAACCATATCTAGAAATAAATCGCTAAGGAAGAGGTGCTAGGGAGCCCGACGAGAATACAGGACGGTGTAAAAGCTCACAACCCTCACCCATCCAGCGCTCACAAAATGCTCCCAGCGCACTTCCCCTTCATCTGTCATTCCCGCCTCCCCTCACTTCAACCTCTGCCCTACCGCGATTCCTAAATATTTCCCGCCAACTCCAGTCTCTGTGTGACATTTTCGCCTGCCCACAGCATTGACGCCACCCTCTTTTGCCATTATCGTAATATCTGTAGCAGAGCGGGGGAGATGTGGATCAAGTGGACAAAGGTAGAGATGCGAGTTCAAGGAATGGACTGGGAACATTTTGAGGATTTCTGTTCCGTAAAAAAAAATAGTAAGGACTAGGCTTCTGTGTCTGCTCTCTCTCTCTCTCTCTCTCTTATACACACACACACACACACACACACACACACACACACACACACACACACACACACACACACACACACACACACACACACACATCAAACCCTTCGTATTCCCTGATTTCTACCTACCTTCTACTTAACAACTCCGTCCCCCTTCCAATCATCTCAACACTCCCATTCATCCACATATTCCTCACAACATCCGTATTAACGCTTCCCATCCCTCCCAGTCCCCTCCCTAACATCCGTATTAACGCTCCCCATCCCTCCCAGTCCTCTCCCTAACCTCCCTAGTCCCTCACAATCCCTTCCATTCCTTCCCTAACCATTTCAGTCCCTCCAGATTCCTTTACATGTCTCCCAATCCCCTTAGACATCTTCCAATCCCTCTGTCCTTCTTAACTGCATACTTAACCCTCTTAATCAAACCTACAAATCCCCAGCGAGCCTTGCTTCATCCTCCAATCCCTTCTGATTCCCTCCTTAATCTCCCTAATCACATCCAATCCCTACGAAATCCGTTATCATCGCTTCTGACCCTCTTAATTTTCTCATTTCTTTGCAGTCCCTTTCTTCACCCTCCTAATCCTCGCCAGCCTCTCCCAACCCCTCCCAATCACCTCCCTAATCCTCGCCAGCCTCTCCTAACCCCTCCTAATCCCCTCCCAATCCCATCCTAATCCGCGACTGGTAATATCCCGAGGGTAGCCTAAAATATTATCGCCACTTATAATTTAATTCCCACTAAGTTTGTACCCGGGAGAGGGAAGGAGAAGTTTGGGGCCCCACCGCCATTCCCAGCCAACATTCCTAGCCTCCATTCCTAGCCACCATTCCTAGCATCACTCTTATCATTCCTAACATCATTCTAGCTTCCATTCCTAGCCAACATTCCTAGTCAACATTCTTAACCACCATTCCTAGTCGCCATTCCTAGCCGATATTCCAAACATCATTCTTATCATTCCTAACATCGTTCTAAGCACCGTTCCTAGCCACTATTCCCAGCATCATTCTTAGCATTCCCAGCATCACTGATATTTTCACTCCTAGCATCAGTTCCAGCTACCAATCCTAGTGTCATTCCCAGCATCAGTCCTAGTATAGCTGCTAGCGAACATTCCTAGTTAGTATTCCTAGAAAAATTCTCTGCATCATTTTCCTAGCCCACATTTTTAACTAGGATTCTTAGTTAACCTTTTTAACATCTTTCTAAATTGCCATTCCTAGCTAGCATTTTTCGCCAAATTCCTAGCCATCATTCCAAGTCATTCCTAGCATCATTCTTACTCACCATTCCTAGCTAATATTCCCAGCTAACACACCTATAATATACCTCTTGAATTAACTGCTATATTATTTAGTAATTCATTAGTCATTTATAATTCGTTTTTATATCATTTATCTTGACTGCTTTAATTTTCTTTTCCTTTTTTCAATTTCTCATATATTTTAGCTCACTTTTCGTCCATATGTTTTCTGTACCCTGTAGTCCCATTACTGTCCCACCAGCATCATTCATCTTTTTTTTTCTTCATCATCTGCTTTTCCTCGTTCATTTCTCATCACTGGTCCTTCCCCCTTCATTTTTCTTTCATCTGCGTTCCTCTCCCTACAGTAACACTTCACTAGAATTTCTCCGACATTAAGCAACGCATGACTCCATTTTTTTCGTCTCCCGTCATTCATCATTCTCCAAACTGTTTCTTCTATATTTTTCATTTTTGCATCGATCTTTCAACCTGTCATTATTTTTCTTTTTTTTTTTCATTTTTATCATTCTCCCTCCCCTCTCCACTTGGTCCTAATTAAATCTGTTATTAGCCATATCATCATCTTTATCGACTAGTTTCGTTGATAACTCTGTCAATCATTTCTTTTCATTCATCTTTCCCTTTTTCCATACGGTTTTTCACATATTCCTTTTCAGTAATTCCATCACCTCTATTCATCAATTTCATGTTTTATCAGTCATTCCATCACCTCTATCGAAGTATTTAAGTTTTGCCAGTAATTTTATCGACCTCTCCTTTCCTTCACCAGTCTTTCACCCTCTATATCCCCTTTTCGGTCCGGTTCTTTTTCTTTCAGTTTCCAAAGTTTCCACCCTACCGCAGCCGCCACCACACTGCCGGCAAAAGACTCGGGTTTATCTTTTGACTCTCGCCGCCAATTCCTCTTCAGAAAACCCGGCAGACTTCTTCCTGCCTCTCCACGTCCCACACACCTGAAGGGACATCCACTTTCACCATTCTTGACGAGTTCTTCTGTGTCCTGATCGCCGCGTATCTATCTGTCTATTTGTTTATCTGCCTGTCTACCTGTTAATCTATTTTTCTATTTATCTGTATCGATCTATCAATCTATTTATCTATCTGTCTATCTATCTGCATATGAAATATATACTCGTAGATACGTAGGAAGAGGTTTGTTGTGCCTGGCACCACTTGTTTAATTCTGTAATTAAACAAGGGCACGCAAGCTGCTTCACAGAACACTCTAACTTTTTTCTTATATATATTATATATATATATATATATATATATATATATATATATATATATATATATATATATATATATATTGTTACCTAGCCTATGATTTCATCATCCTTTGTGTAATTCTAACGTACAGTATGCTGCATGTTTGATCACGAGCGTGTTCTACCTCACTCGCCCCCTCCTCACTTATAGTAGAGTAAGTCGTTCTTTCTGTTGTTCAGAGCAGGAGTGTCAACTCTTTGTCCCCTCTGGCTTCATTTCCGCGTCCTTCTTACAAGTTGTATCAAGCTCTGCCGGCCCCTATATAATGAGCTCGGTCTCTGCATTGTTGCCACTTGGATCTGCTCCTCATTTTGTTCACATCTCTGTCCTCCCCTGTGCAGTTGTTGTTGTTGTGAGTGCTCAGGAAGTCTCCAACCATCTAGCAGCTGTGTGATTTGAGTATGAGTGTTGTTGCATTTTTTCTTGTGCTGTGTAGTGTGAGGTGTTGATTCTTGGGCCTAGTGGGGTTTTTGTGATTCGTGTGTTTTGGGTGTCAGCCCTTATTAATATTATTTCGTATCTGTAATATATATCTTGCATTCACTGAGTATTATCTGGTATTCTCATTTTATCAGGGCTGACTTAGATAAATTTACTCTTGCTAATTTCGTGTTAATAGAGGCTATTGCAGTTAACCATATATTTAACCTGTTTTTTGCCATTACATTATCCTTATGAGTCCTGAATGTTTTGTTGTTAGTTTGAGCATTAAACTTTAACTTGTAATTTTACCTAACTCTTTTGTTTTGAACCTGGAACTTTACGGGACAGTAGTGATTTTTAGTATTCTCACTTAAAGTGTACATTATCTTTCTCTGTTCCGTAACATAAATTTGGCGACCTCTTATCAGGATATTCAGGATATTATCATAAGGATATTGCTTGATATTTTGTGACTGTGATTTATTCATGATGTCTACTATTACTACGCTTGATGAAGCCAAAGATTTTTTGTCAAATGTGCAAACAGTGTGTGATGTAGAAAACAGAACAAAGAATGAACTTAAGCTTGTTGCTCAACAATTGGGAATTGCTGTTCACTCTCATCATTCTAAAGATCAAATTGTTGACATGATTAATGAAAGCTTATTTAATGTAACTCCTCGAAATGAGCAAACGCAGATTGAATTAGCTAAGCTACTGCTAGCCCTGCAGGAGGCTCGTGCTAAGGAGGCTGAATTTCAGGCAAAAGCTCGTATTCAGGAGGCTGAGTTTCAGGCTCGTGCTAAGGAGGCTGAGTTTCAGGCACAAGTTGAACTTGCTAGGATTCAGGCAGACCATGAGTATCGCATGAAACAAGGTGGAACTGGATCATCTAGCTCTGATGATATTGATGTGGCTAAAAATGTTAAACTTGTCCCTCCTTTTAATGAATCTGATTTAACAAAGTATTTTCAGTTGTTTGAGAGGGTAGCTACAGGTTTTAATTGGCCCAAAAAGTATTGGCCAGTACTCCTTCAAACTGTTCTCACCGGTAAAGCTCAAGTAACTTATGCATTTTTGCCTCAGGATCAATCTGATAATTATGATGTAGTTAAGAGCTTGATTCTTGAGGCCTATGAGCTTGTTCCTGAAGCCTATAGAGTAAAATTTAGGACAACTTATAAGCAAGATAAGCAATCCCATGTTGAGTATGCAAAAATCAAAGAAGATCTGTTAGAGCAGTGGTTAAATTCTAAGAATGTGGATTCTGATTTTGACAAATTTAAGCAGATGATTTTGCTGGAGGACTTCAAAAGGTGTATTAATAATGATGTAAGCCTATATCTTGATGAGAAAAGAATAGATAATTTGTCTGATGCTGCAGTTTTAGCTGATGAATATGTTCTCACTCACAAGAGATATTCTAGAGAAAAAAGGAAAGCTGAGAGTAAGTACGTTGCAACAGGAAAGAGAATAAAGATGATGTTTCTCAGGAAGTAAATACCAGCTCCACCTCTAGATTTCAGAAAAGTAAATGTACTTATTGTAGTAAGCTTGGTCATACTACGGAGAAATGTTTCAGGAGACAGCGTGATGTGAACAAAAAGGAGTCTTTAAATATTCAGTCAATTGGTCTAGTGTCCACCCTTGAGAGTTCCCAGAATTCTTTAACTGAGTTAACTGAACCTGCTTTGAGGGGTAAATTAAATCCTCATGATGAAGCTCCTCTTTTGAGCAGTAACGTGGGTGACACTCTCAAGAGTTCATGTGCTAATTTCCTGTCTGATGGTTTTGTCAGTCCTCTGGACAGTAATGACAGGAAATCAGTTAAAATATATCGTGATACAGGTGCTTGCCAATCCCTTATGCTGACCAGTGTTCTAGGTTCTAATGCTAATTCCTCTGATGAAACTGTAATCTTACAAGGTGTAGGGAATAATTACTTCTCTGTCCCTCTGTGCAGAGTGAATTTAGAGTCTGGTTTTGTTAATGGTTCCTTTATGGTTGGGTTGGTTGAGACACTCCCAATGTCAGGTGTAACTTTCTTACTTGGAAATGATATTGGTGGAAGTCAAGTGTGTCCAGCTCCTCAGTTGTCTAGTGAGCCAGTGGCTGCGGCCCAGGATTGTGATGTCCCTGATGTGTTCTCTGCATGTGCTGTCACTAGGGCTAAGTCTAAAGTTACTGGTGACTTAGAGGATAATGATGATGATGATGTTATCCTAGCTGACACTTTTCTTGCTAATTTGGACCACTCACCAGATGAGGCAGTACCCCGTAGTGTTGATAATTTGTCTCGTCAAGAATTGGTTGAGTTGCAGGTTGCTGACCCTGAGTTGAAAGGTCTAGCTAACTCTGCTTGCAGTGAGGAAGAGTCAGCTGGTGCTTCTACTTGTTATTATATAAAGTCAGGAGTACTTATGAGGAAGTGGAGACCCCCCAACAGCATCAGCCGACTGTGAATGGGAGGTTGTACATCAAGTTGTCATTCCTCGTGTTTGTAGGCAGGATATCATTAGAGTGGCTCATGATTCCAGTTTGGCAGGACACCTTGGAGTGAGGAAGACTGTGGCACGCATTTTGAAACACTTCTACTGGCCAGGTATCTTCAGGGATGTTTCCTGGTATTGTAAGTCTTGTCACACCTGTCAAGTTGTGGGGAAGTGTAATCAGACCGAAAAGGTTGCAACTCTAGTTCCCATTCCTCCTTTTGAGGCGCCATTCACCCGTGTGTTGGTGGATATTGTGGGCCCTCTTCCTAAGACTTCTTCAGGATTTTCTTATGTGTTGACCCTGATTGATATGGCTACTCGTTATCCTGAAGCCATTCCACTTAGAAATATCTCAGCAAAGAACGTGGTTAAGGAAATGCTAGGGTTCTTCACAAAGTTTGGTCTGCCCAAGGAGGTACAGTCAGACCGGGGAAGTAATTTCATGTCAAATGTTTTCAAGCAGTCTCTGAAAGAGTTGGGCATCACCCAGATCACGTCTTCAGCTTACCATCCCCAGACTCAAGGAGCGTTGGAGAGATATCATCAAACACTCAAATCGATGCTCAAGAAATACTGTTTGGAACATCAGAAAGACTGGGATAAAGGTCTTCCATTCGTTGTGTTTGCCTCAAGAGAATCTCCAAATGAATCACTGGGCTTCTCACCTTTTGAACTACTGTTTGGCCATGAAGTAAGAGGACCCCTTAAGTTACTCAAGGAATGCTGGCTGTCGGAGGAAGATGACGTCAACCTGCTGGAGTATGTGATGAAGTTCAAAGAACGGCTGTCCACTGCTTTACAGCTGGCGAGAGAGAATTTAGGAGCTGCTCAGGAGAAGATGAAGACTTGGTATGATAAGAAGTCCAGGTTACGCCACTTTCAGCCAGGAGATCAGGTTTTGATTCTGCTACCGGTGCATGGGCAACCTCTTCAAGCCAAGTTTAGTGGTCCTTATTTCGTGGAAAAGAAACTCAGTGATGTCAACTATGTCATCGCCACACCAGATCGTAGAAAGAACAAGCAACTTTGTCACATCAACATGCTAAAGTTATATCACAGGCGGGACGAAAATAATCCAGTCTGCACTGTTGCTGTTCCACCCGAGTCTACAAGTGAAGCTCTCCCATGCAGTATGAGCCTGAGTGATAGTTTGGGGAAGAATCCTGATATCATGAATGATCTCCAGACTAAGCTTTCTCATCTAGCTCCCGAGGAAAGGCAGGAGTTTTCGGCATTACTGCAGGAGTACCCGCAAGTGTTCCGTGCTACTCCAGGAAGAACCACTGTGTTGATGCATGATGTCGATGTTGGAGACGCAAAGCCAATTAAACTGCCTCCTTACCGTGTGAACCCAGTGAAAGTTCCTCTCATCCAGAAGGAGCTTGGCTACCTGTTGGACCACAAGATGATTAAGCCCTGTTAGAGCGAGTGGAGTTCTCCTGTCACTCTAGTCCCTAAGCCAGGTGGGTCACAGCGGCTTTGCATTGACTACAGACGTGTTAATCAGATAACCAAAACAGACACTTACCCTCTCCCTCGCGTGGAAGATTGCATAGACAAGATCGGAAAGGCTAGGTACATAAGTAAGTTTGATTTGTTAAAGGGATACTGGCAAGTACCTATGACTGAACGTGCTAGGGAGATCTCATGTTTTGTAACACTAGGAAAGACTTTTGCATGTTCTGTAATGCCATATGGTATGAAGAATGCACCAGCCACTTTTCAGAAGCTCATGAATGTTGTAACAGAGGGTTTGGCCGGGTGTGTTGTTTATATTGATGATGTATTAATCTTCAGTGACAACTGGAAAGATCACCTATGCCATGTCAGTAAATTTCTTGAGCGTTTGGTTCAGGCTAATCTTGTAGTTAATTTATCAAAGTGTGAGTTTGGTCAAGCTAAAGTTCAGTACCTTGGGTACGTAATTGGTGATGGACATGTTGCACCACCAGGAGCTAAGGTTCAGGTTATAAGTGATCTTCCCAGACCTAAAAGTAGGAAAGAGCTACAAAGATTTTTGGGAATGGTAGGTTATTACAGGAGATTTGTTCTTAACTTTTCAATTCTTGTATCACCACTTACAGACCTACTGAAAAAGGGAGTTGAATTTGTCTGGACCGATAACTGTGAATCCTCTTTCACCAAACTTAGAGCTGTCCTATTGAGTCAGCCAGTGCTCGCTACTCCAAATTATGTTGGGCCTTTTGGGATGGCTGTTGATGCAAGTGATACAGGAGCTGGGGCTGTTTTGCTGCAAGAGGATGATCAGGGTATTGAACACCCTGTATCTTATTACAGTAAGAAGTTCTCTCCACCTCAAAAGAACTACTCAACTATTGAGAAAGAGCTTTTGGCCTTGATTTTGGGTTTACAGCATTTTTCATTTTATTTGTGTTCTGGTTTTGACCCCATAGTCATTTATACCGATCATAACCACTGAAATTCCTTAGTAAGTTTAAAGATAAAAATCAGAGATTGACAAGATGGAGTCTACTTCTTCAGGAGTATTCATTAGACACACATGTCAAAGAGAAAGAAAATGTTATTGCAGATTGCTTATCTAGACTTTAAACAGATTGTTTTAGAGTAATAAGAAATTTCCTTTGTAAATTTCTTTTTCTTTGTGGGGAGGTGTTACATAGCCTATGATTTCATCATCCTTTGTGTAATTCTAACGTACAGTATGCTGCATGTTTGATCACGAGCGTGTTCTACCTCACTCCCCCCCTCTTCCCTTATAGTAGAGTAAGTCGTTCTTTCTGTTGTTCAGAGCAGGAGTGTCAACTCTTTGTCCCCTCTGGCTTCATTTCCGCGTCCTTCTTACAAGTTGTATCAAGCTCTGCCGGCCCCTATATAATGAGCTCGGTCTCTGCATTTTGCCACTTGGATCTGCTCCTCATTTTGTTCACATCTCTGTCCTCCCCTGTGCAGTTGTTGTTGTTGTGAGTGCTCAGGAAGTCTCCAACCATCTAGCAGCTGTGTGATTTGAGTATGAGTGTTGCATTTTTTCTTGTGCTGTGTAGTGTGAGGTGTTGATTCTTGGGCCTAGTGGGGTTTTTGTGATTCGTGTGTTTTGGGTGTCAGCCCTTATTAATATTATTATTATTATTATTTTTTTGAAAGATTCCCTGCACATATAGTGCAGGCCGGGCCATACATTAGCCCGGTCAGTGGTGTATGGGCTGATTAAAAAAGAGTAAGTGGGGAGAACAGGACCTGGGGAATGCCCAGCACACACGTCCTGTCTCCTGGCTTTGTGGTGTGTGTGAATATATTATTTCGTATCTGTAATAATATATCTTGCATTCACTGAGTATTATCTGGTATTCTCATTTTATCAGGGCTGACTTAGATAAATTTACTCTTGCTAATTTCGTGTTAATAGAGGCTATTGCAGTTAACCATATATTTAACCTGTTTTTTGCCATTACATTATCCTTATGAGTCCTGAATGTTTTGTTGTTAGTTTGAGCATTAAACTTTAACTTGTAATTTTACCTAACTCTTTTGTTTTGAACCTGGAACTTTACGGGACAGTAGTGATTTTTAGTATTCTCACTTAAAGTGTACATTATCTTTCTCTGTTCCGTAACAATATATATATATATATATATATATATATATATATATATATATATATATATATATATATATATATATATATATATATATACTGATGCGATGCTGCTGAATTTGAATGAGAGTCTGCGTGTCAGAGAGGACGACGCAGATCACTATAATATTCACCGGCATTTCCTTGTTTAATAACACGGCCACATGGTCATTAACATCACCACATATTCAAAAACACCACAACATGGTCATTAACATCACCACATACTCCAAAGCATCACTGCACGGTCACGGTCATAAACGCAACAATGGTCATAGTCACAAACACTACCACATGGTCAGGAACAATCACCACTTTGTCATAAACTCTTCCAAATGGTCACCACACAATCATAAATATCAAATCTACACATGCTTGTTCAGTATCAGACACCACATCAAGGGCGTAAAACAGCACCTGACACACACACACACACACACACAATGCATGTTCGAAATCTTTTTTTTTTTATTTGCCAAATATCCTTGCTACGATGTTCAAACCTTTATGCATTCTTTCAGTTTACAGACATACAGACAGTTATTATTGTCTGCTTCAAATAATTAAGCATTGGTCAATGGAAGAAATAAATATATTAGTGCGAGAGACAGGAAGCGCCACCTGTGGACTTGGTAAGCGACTGGCACTTGAAGTTTGTGAAATTATAAATAAATTTTAAATATGACAGGACAGATTTATGTATAGACTAGGAACGGAAACTAGGAAGAGACAACCCCTTGGCGCTTGGGCAGGTAGAAGCTTTTAATAATACACAAAGCACATTCGGCAAGTCAGTATGATGAAATAAACCAGTATTAACATCGCACTGACTTGCCAGATGTGCTTTGGGTATCGTTAATTTTCTCTTGAAATGACCAGATTAGAGTACACACAGCAGGAAGGTAATCAGAGGATAGACAGAGATGGAAAGAAACCAATTTATTACACGAGTACAAAGAAAAACGTGCTTTGAAGGCTGGAGCAAAGACAGAATATGAATAGTCTAATGATATAAATCACTGGTTCATTGTGACACATACACACACACACACACACACACACACAATAAATTTGGCCACTCTATTTTTTCCTCTGAGTCCTCACGTCCCTCCCCCCTTTGGAAACTGCTCACGTCCCCCTAGGGAGGCGTGCCCCTCAAACTGAAAACCACTGCTATAGTTCTTTCACCTTAACCCGGCCCAGATTTTTGTCCCTTTGCAGTCTGTTTCATGCAACTCAATGGGAGAAGACAATACTACAGCTCATCATTCTTCCCATAGTCCTTGTTCGTGATTAGCACCATATTGTAGGTTAATCTAATATTACAACTCGGCATTCAAGGTGGAAAAATGGCAATTCTAGACCAAGTTAGAGTAGAAAGAGTTAGGTAATATGCCATTCGTCTTTCAGTAACATAAAGTATTTAGTATATGGCCGTTTATTGCTCTCATGTCATTGTTATCCTGTCATGCGATTTATTTGGCTTAGTACCCCTCGCCGTTCTCCTCTGTGTTACTTAAATTATTTTATTATCACCATACGCTGCATAAAGAGCGTACAAAACGATATGTGCTAGCGGTATCTAAAAATAAATCGGTAAGGATGAGGTGCTAGGGAGCTTAAACGACGTGAATACGGGTCGAAGCATGAAAATTGACGTCACAGGCTACGGACATCCGAATAATTCTTGGACATCCTGATGATTCTTTTTAGTGCTTGCTCAGTTATTAAACCAACTACATTATCACACTGAGTATATGATGCATTTTTGAGCATTCACTATTGTTTCGAAATAATGGCAAGCCTTTTTGTAGCGAATAGATTTGCATACACACTAAAAGAATAACTGTTTTAAAAGTGTTAGGCGAGTGCTTTGTGAATTTATGCTGGGAATCGTAATGTGTATGATTTTACATTTTGCACTGGGAATTTCTTTAGTGTTTATCCTGGCCAATGGAAGATTATTTTATTCGTTTAGGGGAAATTATCAGAAAGGAAGATGGCTACAATTAAACATACAGTTAGCCAGTTATTGAGACGAATGTAAAATGTACCCAAGCTTCATTTACTTCTTCCACACCTTTGTCTTCAGATCTTGTTGATATTAAACAAGAAGCTACCTTTGGTTAATCTAAGAACATGCTCCAAATAGGAATGACCTTGAACTACTTTTAAAGGTCACAGTTTATGATGCCAAAATTTCATACCTTAAGATTAGATTATCAAAAACCCTTTATGTTACAGCTATTTGGTGTATAATCATCCAAACAACAACAAAAATTGCTTCTCTGATATTTTGTTTAGTATATATTAAACGTAAATAATTGTGCAGATATCTATGTTGTGTTCATATGAAGTTTTCAGGCAGCGAACACGAGAGCAGTATTTGCATAACTACAAAGACAATACCATCAATTGTTATGAAGAAGCTTCCTTATTGTGGTTACACGATAAGTAAATAGAAACTGGTAATTATTGTTATTATTATTATTATTATTATTATTATTATTGCTGATGTTGCTATTGTCAGTAGTAGTAGTAGTAGTAGTAGTAGTAGTAGTAGTAGCAGCAGTTGTACCGATAGCAAACTACGACAGCAATAACTTCAAAGATAACAACAGCAACACAACCACCACCACCACCACCAACAACAACAACAACAACTCCAATAAAGTCCACTGGTAAAGGAAAAGAGAAATTGGTACCACAGAAAAAAAAAAAAAAAAACAGCAAATGCGCTTCGTCTAGTCAAAGCCACTACTAGCAATTAACATTTTTGCCAGCTGACGTAAAGATATTGAGTTCCAAGTGCTATTAATTCGGTCTCCAGTTTTTTGTCATTATTATTATTATTATTATTATTATTATTATGTTGTTGTTGTTGTTGTTGTTGCTGTTGATGTTTTGTTGTTGTTGTTATTATTATTATTATTATTATTATTATTATTATTATTATTAATATTGTTATGATGATGATGATGATGATGATGATGATGATGGTGATTATTATTAGTACTATTATTATCATCATCATCATTACGATTATTACTATCGCGATCAGTAGTTTTTTCACACTGACACCCAGATAATGTATTTTTCATTTTTAGTTTCATCTCCGTATTCCCAAACGCCTTTATTTTTAACATAAATACTCCTCACCCCCTTCACTATCACAGGGCTCTTCAAAGCTCAGTCAGATCCTATGCTACCAAGATCATTATGGCAGAACACTTGGATAATTAAGTGGAGAAATTACAGACCCTACTGACCACTTGACCTGGTAGTCGTAGTTCACTTTTTAATTTTTCACGAGTACACATTTGCACATCAGGAGAACTTGTTACGGATTCCCTGTTCCAGCCTGGCTTGGTAATGGACTGGCCTGGTTTTGCAGAGGCATTACGGAAGGTTGCAAAGGGGAGAGTTGTGTTGCACGAGTGGGCTTGGAAAACGTACGGAATTACATGGTGTTTATAAAAGTCTCTGTGCAGTACAATGGCGGTGTGGTGGTGTGTGCTGTTGTGGTGTGTGTGGTGTGGTAGTGTGTGATGTGGTATAATGTGGTGTTGTAATGTGTGGTCTGGTAGTGTGTTTGGCATGGTTTTCTGTGATGTGGGAGTGTGTTTGGTGTGGTAGTGTGTGGTGTGGCAGAGTGTGGTGCGGAAGTGTGTGGTGTGGCAGAATGTATTACAATGATGTGGTGTGCGGCAGAGTGTAGTGTGGCGGTGTGAGATGCAACAGTGTGTGGTGTGGTAGTGTGCAGGATGATAATATGTGGAGTGGTTTTGTGTGTGTGGCGTATTAATGTGTGGTCCGGAAAGTGTGGGCTGTGGAAGTTTGTCGTGTAGTAGGGTGTATTGCAGCGATTTGTTGTGCTGCAGTATGTGGTGTGGCAGTGTGTAGTGTGGCATGGTGTGGTGTGGTAGTGTGTGGTGTGGTAATGTGTGTGGTGTGGTAGTGTGTAGTGTGGCAATGTGTGTTGTGGTAGTGTGTGGTGTGGCAGTGTGTGGTGTTGCAGTGTGTGGTGTTGTAGTGTGTGGTGTGGCTGTGTGTGGTGTGGCAGTGTGTAGTGCGGCAGTGTGTAGTGCGGCAGTGTGTGGTGTGGCAATGTGTGTGGTGTGGTAGTGTGTGGTGTGGCAGTGTGTGGTATGATTGTGTGTGGTGTGGCAGTGTGTGGTATGATTGTGTGTAATGAGGCGGTGTGTTGTGTGGCTGTGTGCGGTGTGGCGGTGTGCGGTGTGGCAGTGTGTGGTTTTGTAGTGTGTGGTGTGACGGTGTGTAATGTGGCGGTGTCTTCATGTCGCTAGATCCTACTAACTCCCTTTGTACCAGTCGCAAGTGCGTTAAGATGTCTGACATGATTTTTTGCAACGTTATTATCAGTAGTATGGTAGATGGTTGAGTTAGATCAGTTAGAGAGAGAGAGAGAGAGAGAGAGAGAGAGAGAGAGAGAGAGAGAGAGAGAGAGAGAGAGAGAGAGAGAGATGCAATGGTAAACACGTGCCTTAAAAATGGTAGATTGTAACTGCAACGGAATATTTGCTCTCCACTGCAACACCGGACCCACTCGGGGAGGAAGAGTGACAGCCAGAAATAAATGTTTGTATATTGCAAAGTACGAAGAAGGAATGGGTTTCTGGTAGAACTCATAAGGTGCAAACATTTTTAGGCATTTGAAAGGACACTACCACCACCTAATTTAATTGTCCGTCACGGTTTGGGTTTTGAATTTTAGACGCGGGGGGGTACGTGGCTCGGAAGAAGTCGAACGCGGTACAGTACCACCACGTCTCCATGGCTGCAAGTATAAATGAACAGACAGATAAATAAATATGCAAGAAAAAATGATTGAATTTATGTATATGCAGAGTAATTGTGTATCTGTGTATATTCTATAGTTAATTTATATATATGCTCATATATCATGTGGACAGATCGACCAACAGACAAGCAGAGACACAGAGGAAGAGAGAACAAAGAACAAATAGCACCTTTCAAAAAGTCAAAGCACACCACTGATAGCCTTACCTACTCTTGCAATATTATTATGGAAAAGAAATTGTTATTACATATGGGGGAAGTGGAAGGGCAAACCCCGTTGAGGTGGCCTGGCTATAACGTGGCCAGGGTGAACATTTACCGGAATGCAAAATTTCGTGGTCCAAGGTTAAGCACTATGGCCGCGCATAATGGTATTGCCGGGAACATCGGAGGCCGCCCATCCCTCATAAGGGTGACTCTTGGTGGTTCCATCCTTCCCAAAATGTGGCCGAGGTAAACTTTTGTCAATATGTAAAATTTCATGTTATTAGGTTAAAAAGCTTGGCCGCGCATAGTGGCTTTGGCCGAAACCACTGGGGGCTCCCCACCCTGTAGGGAGTGGCCCTCGGGGGTCCCACCATCCTTATAGCCTGGCGCAAGTAAAGCTTTACCATTGTGTTAAAATTCCTGTTCCTAAATTAAAATAAAAACTAAGGTGCCTAATGGTTTTGGGTGGGACACTCTGGGGCCGCCGCCCCCATGGGGTGTCTCACGGGGTCTCACCCTGCCTGAAACCTGGTCTGCTGAGGGTCTAACACTGTGAACATTTTCGATTTCCTAACATTTTTCCCATAAGACCTTGACCCCATTTTTCAAGAAAGTACAGTAACAGTGAATGAGTGAGTGAGTGAAAGAGTGACATGGTTAGGGACAAGCACTATAATGTGGCCGTCCCTGTGGGTGCGGCAATAACTAATATTGTGAATCCTGTGCAATACTCATAAATTCCCACTGTTCAGTCCCCATTTTGGCCGGGCCTGACCCCTTGCAAATCGTCCGATGTATGGCCGGGTCAGTAGGGCCGCTGTATGGGGGATTATGCGCTCCTAGTTCGATTCAGCTCTTATGAAATGTATGACTAAGAATATGCCACAATATCTTAACTCGTTCAGCAGAAGTGTGTGTGTGTGTGTGTGTGTGTGTGTGTGTGTGTTTAATGCAATCTTCCTACCTCCAGATGATTTTGATTTACTTCTGAATAACTTTTGGAAAATGTAGGGATCAGAAACAGCGTTCACTAACCACTTCAGTGCTACACATTATTTCGAACTTGCATCAGCCTATCTGTAAGTAGCGACAGTATACTGAAATGAGCCAAAGGATTCAAGATGTTAACCCGTTGAATATGGGAATTAACGCAGTCTTTCCTTGCTCCATGTTATACCATTTCTTTGCCTCACTACCTACCTAACTATCTCCTTCATTTCTTTGATCCCCTCTCTCTCTCTCTCTCTCTCTCTCTCTCCCAGGCCTCATTCCTCCCTGCTTGGCGTCCCTCTGCTTCTCACCCTGGCTACATTAATTTCCTAAATGGATTGAGGATGTTGGGGGCTGTGAAATGTTGAGTCACCCATACACGTTTCTTCTCTCTCTCTCTCTCTCTCTCTCTCTCTCTCTCTCTCTCTCTCTCTCTCTCTCTCTCTCTCTCTCTCTCTCGCTGCAAACAAGAATAAAGGTTAGAACAATTTTAAAGTCATTGATTTCCGAAGTCCTTGTAAATAATTACATGTCAGTCTGGCTCTGATGAGAGAGAGAGAGAGAGAGAGAGATAGATAGATAGATAGATAGATAGATAGATAGATAGAGAGAGAGAGAGAGAGAGAGAGAGAGAGAGAGAGAGAGAGAGAGAGAGAGATTGGGGTAGACGGGTAGATAGATACATAGTTAGATATTAATGGATTGATGCATGCTTATCTACATAGACAGACAGACAGACAGACAGACAGAAAGATACGGATAGGTAGATAGGTACATAGATCGGAAGGGATATGTACAAACTGACTAATAGACATATTAGAACAGATATAGATAGATAAATAGACAGACAGATAGACAGATGAAGACACACATCTACATGATCGTCTTGACATCTATCCCTCTGTCTGTATATCCGAGAGACGATGTTATCTTTTGGTACTGGTAAATCTTTCATTTTTTTTTAGTTCCTCTCCATCTTCCATAGAAGTGATGCTAGTGAACATTGTTTCTTAAGGTTAATAAACATTTTCTGACAGTACAGGGTGAGCTAAAAGTTTCTATATGTAGGGGAAATTATCACTTCGTTAAACACATTGTCATTTTTTTCACAAACATGCTTTCGGTAGTGGCCATGACATTTAAAACACATACGGACGCGTCTCAAGGTGAACTAACAAAACAAAAGGCATTCTTGAAGGTTACCTGAAAAGAGAGATGATTATTCCTGTGTATGGAGACTTTTGGACCTCCCTGTATAGTACGATAAAGCCACAGAAGTTAATATCAGGTTGTAAGCACCGTCAGTAAACCCTCAGAGAACCACCATCCCCTCATTTTGCTAACTCCTCATTTCCCTTACTTAGACAGAGTAACGTCTCCCCTTTCTCCTCTTCTCATTTACCCCCTTTGTCCCCCCCCCTCTCTCTCTTTCATGTATCATTACCTCTCTCTCTCTCTCTCTCTCATCAGATCCAAACTGACATGTATTGATTTATAATGACTTTGGAAATTAAGTGACTTAAAAATTATTCTAACCTTCATTCTTGTATGGAGAGAGAGAGAGAGAGAGAGAGAGAGAGAGAGAGAGAGAGAGAGAGAGAGAGAGAGAGAGAGAGAGAGAGAGAGAGGATAAAGGAAGGAAGAACACAGAAGTGAGAATGGATGAGAGAGAATGTAGGGAAGCAGAGAGAAGGAGTATTGGAGAACCTGAAGGATTGGCAAAGACAGAGAAGATAAACAAAGGAAGAAAGCAAGGAGAGAGAGAGAGAGAGAGAGAGAGAGAGAGAGAGAGAGAGAGAGAGAGAGAGAGAGAGAGAGAGAGAGAGAGAGAGAGAGAGAGAGGTGAAAAAGACCAGACCACGTGAAAGGCAAGACAAGGTATATGAAAGGAAGATGAAAAAAGAGCACAGAGGCACAAAGGAGAGAGAGAGAGAGAGAGAGAGAGAGAGAGAGAGAGAGAGAGAGAGAATAGGATGAGGAAAACAAGATAAACGAGACTAGAGAGAATGTGTGAAAAGAGAAGGGGCAGAAGACGATGTGAAGGGGGAGGAGAGGGCAAAGTTTGGAGTGGGAGAGGAAGGGAGAGGGAGTTTGAAGGAGGCAGGAGTGAGAGGGAGTTGAACAGGAGCGTCTGGCATCCCTTTGTCCTCAACTAATATGAAGTGTCCAGAACCAGTACACACTCTACCGACCAAACCACACAGCTGTTTCATAGATCCTCCCTAACAACTTTCTCACCGCGATTTATTTTGCTTACTACACTTACCGACCAATTCTGTGTTACATGAATCCTTCCAATATCGCCATACTCTGATTAAGCTGAATGTAAATGGATATAAACCTGTCATACCCAAAAATAAATCGCTAAGGAAGAGGTGTTAAGAAGTCTCCTAATCCGACGAGAATACGGACCAGTCTCCAGTGCCTCCAAAAGCCTCTAATTTCACCTATATTTTGCGATGGATTTTTACTTTTAAGGATTTGGACTGTATGCTTTGATTTTTTTTTATCTGCTTGTGTGTGTGTGTGTGTGTGTGTGTGTGTGTGTGTGTGTGTGTGTGTGTGTGTGTGTGTGTGTGTGTGTGTGTGTGTGTGTGTGTGTGTGTGTAAGAGATTTTCTTGATGTTACACTTCTTCCTGTGAGTATTTTTAAACCAACAGACGCTGAAGATGAATGGGTGACTGTACAGTACCGTAAGTTACTATGCAATATTAACGAATGTCTCCATCGTCACCTCAAGAGGGCTTTGGGAACATCTCACTATATTCTTGATGCCTTGAGGTCGATGTAATCAAGTGGCAAGAGATGTGTTAAGTGATTTTAATGACTATCGAATAACAGAAACTTAAAGATCGTAATCACAACAAGGCTATCTCAGGCGACTGTGAAACAAGCTAGAGTGACGCCTACAGTGCAGCCTTTCTTGATGTTTTGGTTATTAATAAATCTGACACAGCAATCCACTCAGATGTTATTCTCTGCCCCCATCGATGCTCATCATGAAATAACAACTAACGTAAACTTAAAGAAGCCAGAGAAACAACCTATAGTCACACACAATCACCATTCAGGGACCTACTTTCCAGCCTTTTGTAATTTGATGAGATGGGGGGTTGGAGTGGAGAGATATATGAGAGAGGCTGTGCGTGTGAGTTGGAGGTAGGGCAGTCAAATGGTAGAGGACAGAGCAAAGTGGAAGCGAAATGTCTTTGGCCACCCACCACGGGATTAACGTGTCTGCCAGTAGACAGATAAATAGATAGATAGATAGGCATATAAGCAGGTAGATAGGTAGGTAGATAGATAGAAAACATTTGATCTTATCCCTTAAAAATCTCACATCAGTTTGTGGTGCACCCAGTTCAACGCAGCAAAAGCTGGGACAAGAACATTGCTGCTAGAGTTACTGTAGGTGAAAAATCTAAGTCTGACCAGGTTATCAATTGAAAATGCCCTAAAAATGAACAGTCGCGGTCAGAAATATCGGTCCGCTTTTAAGACGAATAGTTATGAAACTCTTACACATTATACTGAAAAATTTGTTGGGTTCCAAAGAGTGAATCACTGGGTTTCAAAAGTTATTGTTCACACTCCGGGTATATATCGTAATGAAGAGGATCAATACTAGAGTCCGCAATAGTACCTCTGACCATCGTGCCACCCTATTCATCATGACAGCGAAGTTTCGGAGGTGATTTTTTATACTTTCTACTGTTTGGAACATTTAAGGGGTGTATACAAAGCAACACATTCTTCTTTATACACCAAGAACCATTTCTAAGTGTGGTGCAAAGCATGTGGTAGTAAAGGACTAAAATAATGAAGTTCAACCAGAAAAACATGTATTTTCCCTGAAGCTGACGAATACATAGCTGAAAAGTCGAACTATCTAAGACACCCATCAGTTGAGATAGGATTTTCGTTATGTTTCATTAGCCGTAAATTTTCTTCAAACAGAAATGGGAAGATATTTGTGTTTTTTACTATAACTTACAAAAACAAGGGATGCAAGTAGTGTGCTTATTAAAAAAAAAAGATTGATGAATTAAGTACCCAGAATTAATAAATTTTCTAGTGCTTTATTTATTTTATTCGACCATGTGTATTGATGTATTTTATTGCATACATGTATATAATAACTCAAAATATAGATCTCAGCGTATACACTACAGTAATCTTTATGTATCAGAGTTTTGTCAAATTTTGTGTAATTAAACTTGCACTTTATATATGTATTTTAAATTATTATTATAGGTTTGTACAAGAATAACCATTGTAAATAGTGGAAGTTCTCTCTCTCTCTCTCTCTCTCTCTCTCTCTCTCTCTCTCCTGTCTCACAACCCTAGTTCACCCTAACATCCCACAACTAAACTCCTTCTATAATAGTTTGCTTAGAACTTCCCCTCCTTGGTCCAATCTTCACCCTCTCTCTCTCTCTCTCTCTATTCAAGTACTTCAGGAGTAGGGCTGGATTATGAAACTCAAATTGATAAAAGGGCCATACATTTTTTCTTTTAGCTCCCCTTTTTCCTCCATCAAAATACTTACATATAGAACGAAACGAAAAATTCATATATAATTTGGTTTTATAATTTCTGCTAAGCACATAAAGAAACTTGCAAAATTTTCTTTTTTTATGTCTGTTTTTTTTTTGGTTTATTTGCGTTAGTCCGAGTCTGTCAAAGGGCCAGTGAAAAACGACTCAAAGGACACCACCACCATCACCACTACAACAACGACAACAACAACTACTACTACTACTACTACTATTACTAATACTCTTCTTCCTACTACTACTACTACTTCTACCACCACCATTACTACTACCCCTACTACCACTACTACTACTACCACTAACTTCCCTCTCTCTCCCCCAGGCCACGATGCTGACGGCGTGAGCATCGAGCGACTGGAGGTGCCCGGGGTGGTGGAGGCGAACACTACGGCTGTCATACTGGACTGTGACTACCAGGTGGATGAGTGGGAGCGACCTGGCCTGGTGGTTAAGTGGTGAGTGGGTGGAGGGGGCTGAGAAAGTGGGTGGAGTAGCATGGAAAGTGGGTGGAGTGGGGTGAGACAGTGGATGGATTGGGGTGAGAAAGTGGATGGAGTAGCAAGAAGAGTGGATGAAGCGGGGTGAGAAAGTGGATGGAGTGGGGTGAGAAAGTGGGTGGAGTGGGGTGAGAAAGTGGGTGGAGTGGGGTGAGAAAGTGGGTGGAGTAGCATGGAAAGTGAGTGGAGTGGGATGAGAAAGTGGGTGGAGAGGGGTGAGGAAGTGGGAGAGTGGGTGGAGTGAGGTAGGAAAGTGGGTGGAGTGAGTAGAGTGGGGTGGGAAAGTGGAGGAGTGAGTGGAGTGAGAAAGTGGGAGTGTGGGTGGAGTGGGATGAGAAAGTTGGTGTCGAAGGCTAAGAGAATGTGTGGTGAGTGCTATCCTTGTCAGTTA
>NC_137017.1:24029112-24101612 GCF_032717465.1 Coenobita brevimanus
TAATGGCAATAATGTAGATTTTGAATATTATCTTTGACGACAATAATGATGATGATGGTGACAGTCTTATTATGTTATAGTGAGAGGATGATGGCGAAGGTGGCTAGGATGATGAAAATTATGATGACAGTGATGATTATGACAATGATGATGATGACGAAGGTGATGACTGTGGTGATAATGATGAAGACAAAGACGAAGGTGATATAATAATGAAAACAAACCACCCTCCCTCCCTCCCTCCTTCCCTCCCTCCCCCCCCCTCTCTCTCTCTCTCTCTCTCTCTCTCTCTCTCTCGACGAAGCGTAAATGTCTTATGAATAGGCTTCCTTTTTGCATTCATCAAGTCCCCTGCTGCCTTCCGCTCTGGCCTCTCTGTTTGTATGCCCGTTGTGGTTGGTCTGTTAGTCAAAGAGTCTGGAGTATGTTAAAAGGAAATGTATTTGTAGTGGAAAATATTACGAAAAATCTCACAACTATTACACTGCTACAATATACACTGCCATACCCGATGCTCCTCTGCCACACACTGCCTTATGACACACTACTTCTCATACCGCCATACCTCATGCGGGTACACATCTCACACTACCACAGCTCATACTGCTACACTACACCCCGCCACACCACACACTGCCACACCACAAATTGCCACACCAGTCACCACACACTGCCGCATCTCATGCTGCCACATCACATACTGCCACACCAAATACTACCACACCGCACACTGCCACACCACACACTGTCACACCACACACTGCCACACCACATACTGTCATACCATATACTGCCACGCCACACATTGCCACACCAAATACTGCCACATCACACATTGCCACACCACACATTGCCACACCACACATTGCCACACCACACACTGCCACACTACTCACTGCCACACCACACACTGCCGTAACTCACGCCGCAAAACTTCACACACACACACACACACACACACACACACACACACACACACACACACACACACACAGAGTTATATCCTCAGCAGTTTTATTAGCGAGAATAATATGATACTGATAATGTTGACGATGATGATGCCCTTGATAATGATGATGATGATGATGATGATGATGATGATGATGATGATGATAACTTTCGCTTAACCCCATGAGTACGATGCTGTTCTTTAATTTTATGCTTCGAGTTTCCATACAGTTGTAATTCGACTCGAGGCTCGAATACACTTCAGATAAGGAGTCTTCCGAATACTACTCAAGGCGAATTATTCTTCATCTCTTTCATTTAGTCTCCCTCAAGCTTAGTAAAGTAATAAAATAATGCAAAGACTGATATATGTTAGAAGTTCGATTAATAAAGGAATAAATATGTTACTGAAGTGATGGTAGTTTTTAAAGGTGAAAGTTAAACAAAATCAGGGTTTCTGTTCTCTCTCTCTCTCTCTCTCTCTCTCTCTCTCTCTCTCTTTGAAGTTTGCTGAAATCAGTCGAATTAAGATCAATACTCTTAAGAAATCCACTTGCGACAGTGGCACTTTCTGAAGAGAGAATGAACAAGGTATACTGTGTGTGTGTGTGTGTGTGTGTGTGTGTGTGTGTGTGTGTGTGTGTGTGTGTGTGTGTGTGTGTGTGTGTGTGTGTGTGTGTTCATTACTCTTTTACTGGGATCATCATCATCATCATCATCATCATCATCATCGTCATCATCATTATCGTAATCTATATAATCTTCATGCACGTCATCATCAGTATCATTGTCGTAATATATATCTTCATCCACTTCATCATCATCATCATCATCATCATCATCATCTGAATCCTCTTCCTCTTCCTGTTCCAAAATACAGTGAAAAACTTCATCTCCGCTAGTGTGTGTTTTAGTTGGTTCTTTTTTCTGCTATGTATTCGTCAAGCTTTGGGATGATACTTGTGTGTCTGTCTGTTCCTGAGGTGAAATATCAGGCGAACTTTTGTCCCAGTCGGTGTATGATGTAAAAAGATCATTCTATATTTTTCTTTCTTTCTTTCATTGTTTTGCTCTTTTTGTGTGCCGTTTTACTTCATATTTTTTGAGAGAGGCGTGGATAGAGAAAATACTGAAAAGTTGCTTGCCTGACGATGGTTGCTTCTGTGATGTACTGATAAAAACAGCTGGCATACACATCCACAGAACGCTACCGGAGATTATTTTCACTCGCTTCGTCCCCTATACCAAAATATTACGGCGGAGAAGCTTTAGATACTTTTTTGAGCGAATTTACAGTTGGCCACACATAAACCTGGTACGGTGTCTACGTGAAATGGAGGCCTAGCGACGATTTCCGACGTTCGTACATCACAGTTACCTGGTCATTTTAAACTAATATTTGACACATTTCATTTATGTCAGTGCCACCAACAAACATGTGATTATATCAAGGTTGTCACGTGTACCTAACGCTAGACTTCTGCTATACACTGATAAAGTACCAGGTTCATATGTTGCCACCTGTATGTTTGTGGTCAATATTTCTTTACAGGTGTTTAGATACCGTGTAATATCACAATGGGATTTTGTTTTAATTGGCCAGTAAATTTGAGCGGTGTTCCGAACCAGTCTCGCTTCACTGGTTCGAATACCCCCGGACCCGTATTCTCATTGGTATAGGAGGCTCCCTAACACCTTTTCCTAAGCGATTTATTTTACTTATTTCACCTTATTGCCCTCCTCTGTGTGAGGTAAATCCTTCTAATATCGCCTCACTTTACATAAACAGGTTACAAAAGAAAATTAACCAGTCATATCTAATAATAAACACCTATGAAAAAGGTGCTATGGAAGCTCGTCAACTGACGGACCTAGATCTGTTGGTATTGTTCCTGTGGCAGCCCTCAGGTTCATCTGAAACGTGAACCCAGTAGACTGCTGGCTGGAGATGACTTTTTTTTTTTTTTTTTTTTTTTTTGTACAGTCCACCATTCTCCTCTCCAGGAACAGAGAAGTAACGAAGAGACATTTGTATGGCCAGGTAGCTGGGCCGCCCGGTTATATCAGTGCCACCACATGAAGGCGTCCCATTCCATCATCCCCAGACATGCGACCTTAGTGACGAAGAAGACTTAATTCAATACTTATCAACCACACGAGGATCATGCAGGCAGAAAACAGTTCTTTTTTGTTCCAATTTACTCCAAGAATCCGACGTGCAATGGTCGATGTTATAACCAGGTCCCTAACTGTATTTTTAGGTGAAACAGAGACGAGGAGGAGCAGAGCCTCACATGTGCAGGATTGTTTTATAAGTAAGAAAGTTGAACAATTATAGTTCCTCATTGTTTTTGCCTTTTCTTTTTTTTTTTTGAGCCAGAAGGAGGAGGAGGAGGAAGAAGAAGAAGAAGAAGAAGAAGAGGAGGAGGAGGAGGAGGAGGAGGAGGAGGAGGAGGAGGAGGAAGAAGTAGCAGATAAGGAGGAGGAGGAGGACGAGGAGGAGGAAGTAGCAGATGAGGAGGAGGATTGAGCCATTACTGAAAATTGTTTCGGCGACAAAAACAAGCTTACAAATAATACTGTGTCGTGTACTAGAAAGTGTAACCTAAACAGATATGCTTTTTATTTGTATTTATTCTCTCTCTCTCTCTCTCTCTCTCTCTCTCTCTCTCTTTCTAGGGCATACTGAAAATCGTTTAGGTGACACAACTTCACTGAATTAAAATGATGACATAACGGAGCAAGTTCAACATTTAACAGCATTTTTCTCCGCATAATTTTTTCACAATTATGAGAGAAAAAAACATAGAAAAGACACAGATAATCGTTTAGGAAATGAAAGCATCCTGAGTGAAAGTTCTGATAATATATTTAGTGCGGAAACTATTGGAAGGTAAAGGAATGAGGCATTTTATAACGTTTCATAACTTTCCTAATTTTTCGACTGATTGAGAAGAGGATATGGAAAAAAAAAAATTCATATGATTTATGTGACAAACGTTTCTTTGGCACAATCACCCAGAGTGAATGGAGGATGCCTGTAATCTGGTGTACGGATTTATTTTTTATTATTTAATTTCCCTTCCTTCCTCTGTTCATCTTCTGTAAAAAAAAGTGATACTAATTATACTAATACTCTTAATAATACTCATATAAATTAAGCCTTTCAACCCTATTAAGTAATTATGCCTTTTTTTTTTTTTTTTTTGCTTTTTTCCGGCCAATTATATTTATTTCAGGGGATTTTTCTTATTACTAGAGGGGTTAATGAAGGCTGCATCTAATTCCTTCATTCAAAAAGCCACCCCAGACCTGAAGGAAATCGTCTGGGGATAGCAGGACTAATAGACAGGTAGATGGATAGATAAATAAATAGATAGGTAGCTAGGAGGACAGATGCAGATAAATAGATAGATAGATAGATAGGTAGGTAGGTAGACAGATAGATAGATAGATTGACATAGCCTAAACAAATAGATAAAGAGACAGACAGATAGGTAGGTAGGTAGGTAGGTAAGCAGGTAGGCAGGTAGACAGATAGATGTATAGATAGATGTATAGGTAGATAGGAAGGTAAATAGGAAGGTAGATAGATAGATAGATAAACACAGATAGATAGCTAGATAGACAAGCAGATAGAACAAGTCATCAGATTAATGGGTTCAAAGATATAAAAAAAAAATTATAGCTTATATTTTTTTCTTTTTCCTATTTTTGGACAAGGAAAGAGGAAGGCCAAAAGAAAATGGATAAATTGCTTTGGTAACGCAAGTCTGGCAAATGAGAATGATAATGGTACTGAACTTTGAACACACCGTAATTCTCTCTCTCTCTCTCTCTCTCTCTCTCTCTCTCTCTCTCTCATGATGATGATGATGATGATGATGACAATGTTCTTATATCCTCAGGGACGAACATCTTGGAAATCTGTCTCTTCTCCCCCTTGCCTCTCTCTCTCCCTCCCTCTCTCTCTCTCTCTCTCTGAAGGGGATAGAAAGAATATTGAAAATCGTTTAGGTGAGACAGGGTACCCGATAGACTGCTTTAGGAAAACAGGCGGCCACCGCAAGAAGGGAAGAATAAACTGATCGATCTTGCCTATTGAAAAGAAGTTAGAGAGAGAGAGAGAGAGAGAGAGAGAGAGAGGGGGGGGAGGGGGGAGGGGCGAGCTGAAAGAAAGCTGAAAGGGAGAAAGAGAAGTGGAAAAGGGAGAGGAGGGGAAATGGGATTAAAAAAAAAAAAAGAGGGAGGGTGAGGAGGGAGAGAGAAAGAACTCAAGGGGAAGAACTGAGGATAGAAAGATGAGTGAGGGAGAAGAGAAAGAATGGAATGAGGGTAGGGAGAGGGGAAGAGAAGGAGTGGAAGGAGGTGGAGGGAGAGACGTGTAACGGAAGGAGGGAGAGGAAGGAAGGGAGAAGAGAGGTGGGAGGGGGGGAGGTAGGAGAGGCGAGGCACGAAGCAAAATCACTATTGGGAGAGACTTTAATTTTTTCAGGCAAGGGACGTCATTTTTCCATTATTCCAACTACTACTATGTCGGTTTGTCTTCATCTGAAGGAACTGGGTCACTCACAATTTGAATACTGAGACCCAGATTGCCGTCAGTTAAAGAAGCTCCCTGACACCTTCCCTGGCGATGTATTTTCGATATGCCGGTTAAAATCCTTTTGTACGTTATATGTGCACAGTATGGCGATCTTGGAAGGATATATGCAACACAGCAGAGGATAGTAAGATGTATTAAGCAAAGTAAATCACTCATGAGAAGGTGTTAGGGAGCATCCTCATCAGACGAGAATACCGACCTAAGTAGTGGCTACATAAAATTCACCTTAATTTCGAGGCCTTGATTATTAGTCAGATCGAGTCTTACATCTGACTACACTTGGCCATCAACCGAGCTGAAAGGCGTTGGAAATCTTTGTCAGGTTGGAGTGAATTTACTATAAGAGTCGGTGAAGGCCATGTATATTTATCTGACCATTGTAGTTCAAATAGTCTGTATGTAACAACTTGTGGAGACTGAAGTGGCTGAATGGGCATCGTCGCAAAACACTGGATCGAATGATTGAGTCTGGCCTAGAATAAAGCTTAATTTCCTCAGCAAACCAGTCGTTCAGCAATATTTTAAGAAGTGTAGACTACGGTAACCTAAATATCCAAACCTAACCCAACCAAGGAAATCAAACCAAATCTAATTCCCTGTACCGTAATCTAACTTAACTAACCCAACGCTGCCTAACCTACCTAACCCTAATCTAACCCAGCCTAACCCAATCTATTATGCTATAGCTCTTCTATGTGCCTTTTATGTATAAATGTGTATGGTTCTATCTCTCTGTGCCTCTCTATTTGTCTGTGTTTTCTATTTTACAAACACCATTATCCTGCCGTAACCAACCCTAACCTAGTCTAATCTAATCAGTCATAACTCAGCCTACCTACTGTAACTAATTATTAACTTACCTAACCATTCCTAACCTCCTTAGCCAATGCCATCCCAACCAACCCTAACCAACCATCACCTGCAGTACCCATGACAGCCCTAACTCAACCTACATTAACCAGTCCTAACCAAACCTAATCTACCATAGCTCAACCTACCTTAATCACCCCTTAACTCAGCCTACTCCAACCAACCCTAATCAAAGCTACCATACCCCACAGCGCCGCCTACGAACGTGTCGGTGTGGTACTGGCGACCGTCTGAACACCTTGTCAACATCACCTGCGAGGCGGAGGGGTCGTCGCCGCGGCCAGAATTCACCCTTTTCACTCGCACCCACGCGGGACCAATGTAGGTGGTGTCAGATGGATTCATAATATTTGCTAGATCTCTTAATATTTCCCTCAGTTTCCTTGTACTTATTTTGTCTTCTTTCTGCCAAATACTTTTCAACTTGGTGTCATTCTTTTATTTCTTCACCAGTTCACTTCAAACTTATTTCAGTTTTCCTTTAGCCAAAACCCCCACACACCTTTTTCACATTTTTTATATTAAGGCCTTTGAAAGTGGGTTTGGGGTCAAACGTCAAACCATATAATCTCAAATTTGCTGACTCAGTGTTTCTGTATGTCCATTAATCAGAACGACAGTTTACCCAGAAGTATGTCAGTATACCGTAAGTGCGTCAAGATCATCCTGCTTGTCTTGGTAATGTTGGCAGTTTTTTATTTATTTTTTTATCGCATATTTGTGCAACACCACAATACTATGCTAGATATTTTGCACTGCATATCTAGTATTCCAAAAGACAAGGCAGATATATTGCACTTCCTACTAAAGTCACATTTTGTTCAGTATTACTATGCCACTGAGAGACTTTTTAAGACTGAATGCAATGTGTGTTTGTCTGCTGGTAATCGTGACTCATTTTTCAACACGACCGCTGTCATATAAAATAGGTACAATATAATCAGTTTGATCATACATGGCGGAGATTTCCCTCCCCTTTTAGCAATGAATGACAGAATAAGATAATACTACATCCATACATCATTGCCTTGATACGATTTTCTTCATAACTAACATTTTCCCATTCATACCCCACAACAGCTCAGCATTTGATTGGGAGAGGCAGCAGTTTTCCTTCAAGAGTCAACAGGCTTCAGTATCTTGCACCTTTTTCCAGGGTTTTAATTATTGTGGCTTTACCCAGGCAGGAGGTGAGGGTGAGGGGACGCAGTGATCGTCGTGTGGCGGGTGGCGTGTGGGGCGCGGGGGTGTGGGGGCTGATAGTGTGGGCAGACACTCCTCTCGGTACCATCATAGGGTGTCGTGTTACCCTACCCGGTACATCCTACGTCACGGCAGATACCAAGTCATTCAATCCAGGTATGTAGTGTAGAAGGAAACATTTCAGTAATTTACAAACGAAAGCAAACAGCAACAGACTAATAGAACCTCTCGAGGCTGTTATGGGGTGGGCCATGATTATAATTTCCTCTGCGAATAAGGATAGAAAAGGGAAGGTTCTTACCATCAAACCAGTGACTACAGCCTAATGCGACAAGAGAAAGTGAGATGGGCAACACAGAAAAACTGTCATGAAAAATAACTGAAAGGGGGGAATGGAAAACATAATGCTGTACTCTATTACCCGGTAAGGGAAAATAGCAAGAGATCAAAATTAGGTACATAACAATGCTATTCGGTAATTCTGACCTCCATGTATTGAAAACACACACACACACACACACACACACACACACACACACACACACACACACACACACACACACACACACACACACACACACACACACATTTAGAAATGTATCGTTCAAGAAAAAGCACTTTCAGCTGGGGATTAAAACCAAATATTTATCCATATGTTTTCATATATATGTTAGCATCATATCACATTCCACGACACTGCAGGGTAATTTAGACTGTTCATTATGCTTACAACTCCACTAAAAATATATATATATATATATATATATATATATATATATATATATATATATATATATATATATATATATATATATATATATATTATTCATGTAAATGACAACGTATGTCCGTAATTATGTAGCCATTACCTCTTGCATAAGTCAGTCGGTCCACTGTGGAGTATCGGTATGGATCACTTGTCATACCATCATGACCCCTGAAAACTGTGTTTACTTACTGTATATACTTCACTTACTTATATTAAACGGATGCACTTCTGTTTGAAGTTCCTCGTGTTGTTTATTTCGCAATGTATATCACTTTTGTTACTCGTCGGTACTTTCTCACACACACACATATATATATATATATATATATATATATATATATATATATATATATATATATATATATATATATATATATATATATATATATATACTGTACATGCAAAACAAAACAATTATATAGGATAAAGGTTCATATTACCGGATTTATATTAAATTCTTTATCCGTGAGTTCTCTTGGGGGAAGGGGCTTTCTTAGCAGCCTCAATACGCTGTTTCCTTGGTTTAAAATTATTTGTTTCTTTATTTCATAATCATTTTTCTGGCGTAGATTAGTTTTTTTTTTTTTTTTTTTTTTTTTTTTTTTTAAGGCCAACGATAAACATCTGCATTACCACTATCAGACTCCATATCCCATTTATGAGCCCAGTGAGTCAGTTTATTAAGAACTCTCTGAATTATATACCTGCTGTAAAGAAGCATCTGTTGTATTATTAGATTTTGTGTCGTCAGGAAAAGGGGAATTTGACATAACAAAAGTTCACCAATATCACCTAGACAGAACAGGACTCAAGATGGTGCACTCTTGTACTCTGCCTCTAACTTCCTCTTACCTTTTTGAGGACTCTGCTAACATCTCGCAAAATCAACGTAAATTTACCTGGGCACACTGCCATCGATACCATATACTTTAATAAAGGGAATGGAGAGAAGACAAAGATATTATGGAGACATAGAGAGATGATGAAGGAAGGAGAGATAAAGATAGGAGATAGGGAATGGAGATAATGGAGGAAAGCTGGAAGAATTTTGGAGAGAGAGAGAGAGAGAGAGAGAGAGAGAGAGAGAGAGAGAGAGAGAGAGGGGGGGGGGTTGCATCAAAGAAGAATGGAAGGAAGCAAGGAGGATATTACACACAGCTCATTGGCTACACAGCATTCAATTTCCTTGGTAAGATAGGCTTCACAGGAACTGAATTATTGGCAAAAACATCAGACGCAGACTTTATGAAGAGCAAGAACAGGACAAATAACAGAAGAACTAGTGAACAATAACATGAGTATAAAATTAAAAGGGAAAATAAAGTTATGGTGTAAGATTTGCTGATTGGAAAGGATTTGTTGTTATTATTATTATTCTTATTATTATTATTTATTATTATTATTATTATTATTATTATTATTATTAATATTACTTATTATTATTATTATTGTGATCCCTACCCTGACGTATGGAAGCGAGGCGTGGACCTTGCAAGAGGGAAACAAGTCAAGAGTGAGAGCAGTGGAAATGAGTTACTTGAGAGGAGCATGTGGAGTGACGTGGAGGGACAGGTTGACGAATGAAGAAGTGAAGGAACGTTGTGGGGTAGATGTGGATGTGGTTGAAAAGATTAGGAGAAATACACTGAGGTGGTTTGGACATGTGGAGAGAATGGAGAATGAAAGACTGACTAAGAGGGTGTATGTAGGTGAGGTGAAGGGAGGGAGAGGGAGGGGTAGACCGAGGATGAGGTGGAGGGATGGAGTTGAGAGGTATATGAGGGAGGGGGGGTGAGTTGGGGGAGGGGAGTCAAATGGTGGGTGACAGAGTGACTTGGAGGCGTTTTGTCTGCGGCCACCCTTTGCGGGATTAGGGCGTCGGGCTATAGATAGATAGATAGATTATTATTATTATTATTATTATTATTATTATCATCATTATTATTCCAGGGATGGGACACTGTGATACTCTGCGTGTGTGTGTGTGTTTTATCCGTCATCTCCATATGATTTAATTCAGCTTCTGAAAGTCCATTTGTCTTACAGGTTAAATTCAACTCTACACACCGAGGGAAAAAAAGAAAAAGATCTCCAGCGCTGAATAAATGCGTTTGCGTGTATTAAGAAATAAGGAGGGAGAAAAAAGTTACAATATTGAAGGATTTAATAAAATTTTGGAATGATTGAGAGTTGAGAAATTATCCAAACAAATTGCTCCATTTTATAATGAAAATAATATATAAATGGAAACTGGGAAAATGAGAGCAAAGTTTTCAAAAATTTAGATTGACAATGTGAAAAACAGATAAAAAGTGAGCCAGATCTGTCACTAATGAAACTTGAAGACGAAGGCAAATTAAAATCCTAGCAAATTTATCGAATACCAAGAGCATGAATATAATCTAACTCACATATGAAGCTGATTAAGATACTGCATTAATGATATAAACATAAAAAAACTGACAGATAACTACATCCTTCAGTCCTAACTTTAACATCCTTCTCACTCAATCTCGGTGTAGACCAGTCCTAACCTTAGCAGTCTCCGGTCCTATCCTTGGCATCCTTCGGTCCTGTCCTTGGCACGTACCTTTATTATCCTTGGCATCCTTCGGTCCTATCCTTGGCATTCTTGAGTCTTAACCTTAGCATCATTGATTCCTAACCTTGGCATCCTTGACTTCTAACCCTATCATCCTTCAGTCTTAACCTTGGCATCCTTCACTCCTAACCTCGGCATCCTTCAGTCCTAACTTCGACATCATTCGAACTCATTTGTACGTGCTTCACCATCATGGGGAAGGGATTATTCGACTATCACCCTCCCTCTGATGAGAAGGTCTAGTCCTGCGGGGAACCCCATATGAATTGTTCCAGCCACAGAAACAAGGAAACAATACCAAAAAAAAAAAAAAAAAACTATCAAAGTGTAAAAATAATAAATAAATAAATAGATAAATAAATAAATGAATTACTAAAGAAATATCAATCAATCAATCAATTATTTCCTGTGGCACCCCATGGGATGCATAGGGCCTCAATGAACTCTCTCCACCAATATTTGTCTCTTGCCATCTCCTTCAGGTCCCACCAACACTCCTCTCCTGCTTCTTTTTTCATTGTCCTCAACCAGGTTTCCCTCGGCCTACCTCTACCTCTTCTTCCTCTAGCAAACCACTCTGGCACATCCTGTATTAAACAACCTTCTTTTCTGTATATGTGCCCCAGCCACTTCCAGCGAGACAGTCTCACATATTCATTAACTGGTTCCACTCTCGTAATATCCCTTACTCTTTCATTTGTAACTCTGTCTTGCCACTTTACCCCAAGAATCCTTCTCAGTATTTTATTCTCAAATCCTAATACTTTCTGATCTGTTGCAATTGTACTGTACCATGACTCATGCCCGTAAATTAAAATTGGTCTAACCATGGACTTGTAAATTTTCACTTTAGTATGTACCGAAAGCATATTATTATTCCAAACAGATTTCAACATTCCAACAGCTCGCCAAGCCTGTCTAATCCTCTCCTCAATTTCATTGTTTAATGATCCATTAGATGATACAATCGTTCCCAGATATTTAAAGTTTTCTACATTCTTCACCACATTATTCCCAATTACACAATCGATTTGGTTCTCCATGTTCATATTAAAAATTTCAGTCTTTCCACAATTTATTACCAATCCCACTTTTTCTCCTTCCTCCACCAGACAATCGAGCACCCTCTGCATCTCGTAAATACTTCCGCAAATCAGTACACTATCATCAGCATAGTCCAAATCCATCAGCTTCTTATTTTCTTTCCAGTTAATTCCTGCACCTGTTCTCCTTACAACCTTTTTCATAACATAATCCATAACCAAAACAAACAACAATGGCGAAAGAACTCCTCCTTGAATCACTCCTGACTTAACTTGAAATGGATCACTCAAAGAACCACCCACCATTACCTTACAAAAAGTACCTTCATGCAGGCTTCTAATAATATTTACAAACTTTTCTGGTATACCATAGAATCTCATAATTTTCAACATAGCTCCACGTGAAACACTATCAAACGCCTTTTCAAAATCCACAAAACACATGTTAAGTGGCATTTTCATCTCATTAGCTTGTTGCATTAGATGCCTTACAATAAAAATCTGATCATTACAACCTCGACCCTTTCTAAATCCCGCTTGTTCTTCTCTTAAAATTTTATCAATTACTGGCTCTATTCTGTTCAACAAGATTTTGAAAAAGACTTTTGCAACTACAGGTGTCAAAGTTATCCCCCTTCAATTGCCACACACACTTAAATCTCCCTTTTTTGGTATTTTTATAATTACTCCATTTTTCCACTCTTCTGGAATTCCACCATTATCCCAAACCACATTAAAAAGTTTCAAAAGCGCATTCATCAACTCCTCATTTTCCACCTTAAGCATTTCAGGGAATATTCCATCCTCACCTGGAGCCTTAAAATTCTTTAACTCCTTTATAGATTTTGCTACCTCTTCCAATATTATATCCCCTGTTTCTATCTGCAAATCTCTCTCGGCTGGCAAAATGTCCTCTTCAGCTGGGATTGGTCTATTTAGAACAGATTCAAAGTGCTCTTTCCATCTTCCTTTTATATCCAAATCTTTAGTCATCAAATTACCATTTCTCTCTCTTACAGGTATTTCCTTCCTTCTCTTTTCAGTCCCAGTTAACTCCTTTATGGCCTGATACGCTGCTCTTGTGCTCTGACCGTCATTTTTACTTAATTTAATTTCTGTCTCTGTTGCATTTTCATCATATAGTCTCCTCTTATCACGTCTAACGAGTCTTTTTACTTCAGAATGTAAACTCCAGTACTTTGCTCTAAGTACTTCAACTACCTGGCCATCAACATGTTGTTCTTCACTTCTTAACTTAGCCTCTTTCCTTTTCTGAATTACATTCCATGTTTCATCTGACATCCACTTTTTCCTTCTCGCTTTTCCCTTTTTCTTAATAGTAACCTTAGCACTCTCATGCAAAACTTCTTTTACCTCTCTCCACATTTGATTAATATCATTGTCTTCTGCAAAAGCAGAAATGAAAACTGACCAGTACTGATGTAGTCAGCAACATCATCCTGTCGTTTCTCCTCTCTCTCTCTCTCTCTCTCTCTCTCTCTCTCTCTCTCTCTCTCTCTAAGGATTTTGATCGGTACGCTCGTCGGTGAAGGAAACTCCCTAGCATCTCTTCCTTAGAGATTTATTTTTAGATCCGGGTGGCTAATACCAGTTAGTGTTATTTATGCTGAGTATGGTGGTATTTGAATGATTTAAATGGCACAGAAGAGGACAGTATGGAGTAACACGCAAAATAAATCGCTTGGAAAGAGGTGTTAGGAAGTTGCCTTTGCCGACGAGAATAGGGCTTTTAACAATCTTGCCTAATGGATGCCAATCAACTGATACCGATGGCTTCACGTTTCCCCTCAAATCGGTGTCCTTTGCTTCGATTTTACCAGGCTAAGTCTCAAAATGCATGGATATAAGAGAGAAAAGAAGTAGGAGAGGCGACAGAAATGCGCCGTAGAATATACCATAAAAGAAAAAAGAATAGTGTGTTGTATGTATAAACAGCCAACGAGAGAATATCACTGTACCATATGCGTTAGTGCGCTAGTAACGGAGAGGTGCTGGGAGCCGCCACAAGCCCTCGATAATCCAGACCTAAGGCGCTTTCCGCAGAATGATGAAAGCTATAATAAAAACTAAAAATGCCTCTGGGTATTCCGCCGATTAATGACGTGGTGAGGCGATGCAGAACATACTCTTTGCATTTTATTTTTACTTCGTTATTTTTATTTTTGTTACTGCTACAGTTAATACTTTTGCTAATATTGCCACCACCTCCACCACCACCACCACCACCACTACTACTACTGCTACTACCACTACCACTACCACTACTACTACTACTATTACTGCTGCTGCTGCGAGCAACTGCTATCCTACTCTACCCAACCCAACACCACCCTGTGCCAATTAACCAAGTGCAACCCTACCTTATCCTGCACTACTCTACCCAACCCTACCCTACACAGTCCTGTCATACCCTACCCCACCCAACTCTATCCTGTCTCACTTTACCCTGCCCAGCCCGACCCCACCGTACGCTAGCTGACACTACCCAACCCTGCCCTACCCGACCCTCCCACCCCAAGCCCTAAACTACCCTCCCACCCCAAGCCCTAAACTACCCTCCCACCGCAAGCACTGAACTACCCTTCCACCCCAAGCCCTGACCTACGCTCCCACCCCAAGCCCTGACCTACCCTTCCACCCCAAGCCCTGACCTCCCCTCCCCTACCCTGCCCAAACCCACCATACCCAACTCCAAATTTCCGAACCCTACTCGTCCCTTCCTTACCCTATGCTACCCTACCCTGTCCCTCCCTACTCTACCTTTTACCAGCTAAATTAAATGACCCTTGCATGGGCTTCAGACATCCCCTTCAAGGTAGGCAAGACGGACGGATGGACAGAAAAGTGCTCTGGAACTAATGGACGGATTTGGGGAAAAGATGGACAGGGGAAGAGACATAGGGTAGAATAGGCGTTAAAATGACTGGAGGGGAGAATAGGAGAGGGAATGATGATGTTGAGAGAGAGAGAGAGAGAGAGAGAGAGAGAGAGAGAGAGAGAGAGAGAGAGAGAGAGAGAGAGAGAGAGAGAAGGCGGAGAAAGGACAGCGAAATTGGGTATTCAGTTGAACAAACGAAGGAGTAAAACTATACACACTATAGTCGCGGCGCACGACTCTGAGGTTGTCATTATCGTACCCTGGTAACCTGCCATTCAAAAGAGAGTCCGATTTCGTATCATATTATACACGAATCATATTATTATGCACGAATATATTATACACGAATATCATTATACACGAACATATTATACAAGAATCATATGCGTCTCATATTATACACGAAATCATACGCACTTTTGAATGGTAGGTTGCCAGGGCACGATAATAACAACCTCAGAGTCGTGCGCCGCGACTATAGTACACTAACGAACGAAAATACACACACACACACACACACACACACACACACACACACACACACACACACACACACACACACACACAAACTTTTTCTTTGTAAATATGCAAACATCTCAGACTATTTTCTTCCCCTCTGTCTGTCTGTCTGTCTGTCTCTGTCTCTATCTGTCTGTCTGTCTGTCTCTCTCTCTCTCTCTCTTTCTCTCTCTCTCTCTCACACACACACACACACACACACACACACCATAAAGGCACAACACAACCAGTACTCCTCAAAAATATGGCAAAATTGTTTTTGTTGCCCTAGGTTCATCCGAAATGAGAACCCAGGAGACTTCAAGCAAGAGTTACCATTCTCTTGCAGTTCACAATCCTCCCCTTAGCCGCAGGAAAGGAACTAAAAGATATAAGTAAACCAGGCAGAGGAGCAGCTCATTTATATCGTTGCCACCACGTGAAGGCGTCCCTCTCTAGCACCAGTTAGAGCAATAAAATTAAAAAAAAAAACTCCCCCCTCCAGTTTTATATTTTCATGTTTATGGGAACTGAAAAATGGCGATGCAGAAAAGCCAAACAATCAGGCTGTCTTTTTGGACGAATTATGACTCTCATATTTGGAATAGTTGTTTGTTGGGGAGATACAGCACATTCTGCCCGACTTGGACCATCTATAGGTATACATAGGCACAGAGCGAACGTGTGTACCAGTTAATTTGATGAGTGAGAAAGAGAGGGTGAGGTGAGCAGGGGGAAAGAAGATAAGAAAGTACCGTGATTAGAAGAGAGAGAGAGAGAGAGAGAGAGAGAGAGAGAGAGAGAGAGAGAGAGAGAGAGAGAGAGAGAGAGAGCCTTTCCATTATGCGGCACATTTCAGATTTATTTGCATCATTTGGCACATCGCAAAAAGGACCACCACAACACTGTAGATTTGCAGTGATTGTGTGGAACATCGCAAAAAGGAAATCACAGCATCACAATTTTGCATACAGTATCCGTCACATTGCAGAAGGTAAAAACTCGCTTATCCGGTACACTGAAAATACACACACACACACACACACACACACACACACACACACACACACACACACACACACACACACACACATCAAGACAGATTAATGTCCATTAGACATCGTAAAATGAAATTAGAACATTGCAAATTTGACTCATTATCTGAAAAATCGAAAAACTGAACTCACACACACACACACACACACACACACACACACACACACACACACACAAAATCGCAAATTTTCCTCCATAATTCGAAATAAGACAAAACCAAACACTACCCTACAACACTGTAATTTTACCCCCATACTTTGGCATGCTGGAAAACCGAACACCGCCACACATCACAAATTTACCTCCATATATATATCGCAGAACCGAGCATCCCCCAAACATCACAAATTTACCTCCGTTTTCTGAAATATCGCAAAACCGAACACTCCCCCCTCCCTCCCCCAAACATCGCAAATTTACTACCGGCGAGATTATGCCTGGATTCAATGCGAGGATTCTGCGGTGAAGCCAATAGAATTAAACAGAAAAGCATTGTCAGGGTGAGGCCATAAAGTTGGGGTGAGTGAGAGAGGCGGAGAGATGAACGTTGGGGTTCGGATTTAGGTGTGATAAACGGAATTATTGAATGGTGCGTGGTGAAGGGGCGCTGCCTGAAGTTTCGTTTAAGTTAGGTCTGCGTGGGTTTAGGTAGGTTGGGTTAGCATAATGTAGGGTTGTTTGGTTTTGGTTAGTTAGAGTCAAGAGTACAGCAGCTTCGACTCCACCTATATGATACAGGACTACAAATCCATACCTTATCTCTACAGGAATATACACATACTTTACGCTTTTAATATAGTCCATCGTACATTAATTCATGTTAGTTTTGATCATTACTACTTTACTGAGCTCTCTAACGGGTGAAACAGATGATTTAAAATAAACAAATGTGAAAGGTTTACCGGTGCATGCATGCAGGAAATTGTACCGGCAGCCATCTTTATTTTTAAAAGTTGGTTTCCATGATTTTTTTTTATCTCTTGACCGATGCTGACCTTTCTCGATAATACATGTAGTTCATAATATATATGTAGTTCTAATCCCCAGATGAACATGGTACCAGTAGTGGTTGATATCTATCTATCTATCTATGTAATATACAGTATCTATCTATCTATCTATCTATCTATCTATCTGTATATATATAATAGCACTAACTTATACTGCATTTTTCTCCACACCAAAACCCAAACAGCAACAATGATATGAACCGTGTATGCAGATCCCTTGAATGTCAAGACGATTTTTTTCTTTCTTGCTTTCTCCAGACGATTGTATTCGGCAAGTTATAGAATTAACAAACTATAGAGGTTTAGCTACAACGCCCATCAACCCTTTTAATACCAGGGCCCATATTCTCTTCGGGTAAGTAGGCTCACAACACTTCACCCTTAGCGATTTATTTTTGGATATGGCTGGTTAAAATCCTTTTGTACGTTATGTATGCAGCGTATGGTGATATAGTTAGGATTTACGCAAAACAGAGGAGGACGGCAAGGTGTAATAAGCGGAATAAATCGCTGAGGAAACAGTGTTAAGGAGCTACTTGACCCGACGAGAATACGGGCACAGGAGATTTTGAACTGAGGAAAATCGCCTAAACGCAGGGAGAATAGATTGCATTAACACGTATTTTTAAAAAACCACCACAACCACAGCAACCACCACAACCACCACCACAACAACTAACAACCACCACAACTACCACAATCACCACAACACTACACTCAGAATAATAGGGAAAATTATACGCATTCACCATTTCTTATTGATTTTTTCCCTATCATGAAAATTTTCCTGCTGGTCATTCCTCTCAATTTTCATGATGTTTTTCTTGGAGAGTTGATGGGTGGATGGAACTGATTTTTTTTTTTTTTTTTTTTTAATCCATGTCTTCAGCCCGAGGACGCTTGATGCAATTCCTTCATGTTACCTACCACTGTCTAATCACCATTCTCTTCCCTTCACACATCTACCATAACCATAACTACCACCACAACTACCACAACTGCTGCACCACAACAACCACCACAACTACCACACCAACTACCACGCCACCACATCTACCACAACTACCATACCACCACAACTACCACAACTTCCACACCACTACAACTACCACACCACCACAACTACCACATCACCACCACTACCAAGAGTCTTAACACCACCACCGCAACTACCAAAACTACCACTACTACCACAGCTACAACTACCACAAATATTGCCACTATCATTACCAGCAAAATTGCCACAACTACCACAACCACCATACTTAACACAGCCACCACAGCTACCACAACAACAACAACCATGACGACAACTACAACTACCACAGCCAATGCAACCACTACACCTACAACAACTATCAGACCACCACAACTACCACAGATAACTGCCGGAGTCACCACAGCTACCACCACAACCACCACAACAGCTACAAGCACCGTAACTAGACCTACCACAACTACCAGAACCAATCTAATCATCCCATCTCTCTCCTGACAGACCTACCAATCATCACCACTACAACCACCACCACAACTACCACAACTACCACAACGGAGCCGCCAGCGAGATGGTCCAATGCCTCACAGAACTCCGCGGCTAAAGAGCTGTTCGGTAAGAGAGAGAGAGAGAGAGAGAGAGAGAGAGAGAGAGAGAGAGAGAGAGAGAGAGAGAGGATAAGCTTAGGCCATATTTTCATTCGTCATCTATCTATCTATGTCCAGACACAATAATCCCGTAAGGGGTGGCCTTTTGTCTCTGAGGTTGTGGTTTTATGGTGAGGGGCACTAACACTGCGCCAACCCACCTGTTGACATATTGTAGGGAACACGTGTGGGTTGGTTATTTGGTTACCACCCAGTGATGTAAATGGTTTCCTGGTTTACAGAAAACCATTAGGGTTGTCACTCTATGTAAAGCCGCCTGAAAAGGAAAGAAGAGATTAGTAACTAATATTTGATACAATTTCTTGTTGAAACTTCCCACATCCCTGTCGGAACTTTTGCTATTATTATTATTATTATTATTAGTAGTAGTAGTAGTATAAACTTTAAAACTGCGATATTTCAAAGCTGTTTGACCTAGAGCCTTCAAACTTGGTCAACTTAGTCGGAGAGCTGTCTGCTTCATTTGGTTAAATATGGTGGCAATCCGTCTCAACCATATCTCCAAATAACATCCAGAGCACAGAAAAGTGAGTTAGGTACGTTATCTCAAGAACCACTTAAGCTTGGAAGCTGAAATTTTACTGCAGTACAGCCTTAAGGCGGACGGAGTGTGGAAAGGAGTTTATTCTAACTGGTTGATTATTCTCTGAGATCGCCTGGGGTCAAAGTTTGGGACTTTTCCGGATATTCCAGATGTCACCTAATTTTCCATGAAAAGGAAGCTAGAGCCACCAAACTCGGAGGACTTGTAGACTACGACGACCTAAGGTGACATGCAAAAGATCAGTGACCTGGACCTCACCTGGGGTCAAAAACTGGAACTTTCCCGGATATTCCAGTTGTCACCTAATTTTTAATGAAGGATTAAATCTAGAGCCACGAAACTTTGTGGACTTATACTGTGGTGACCTAGGATGACAAACACACACACACTCACATCTCGCCTGGGGTCAACAACTGGGACATTTCCGGATGTTCCGGATGTCACTTAATAATCCATGAATGACTAAAGTTAGAGCCACCAAATTTTGTGGACTGTGATGATGTAAGGTGACCTGACCAAGATCAAAGATCAGTGACCTTAACCTCAAGGTCGGTTTGTGACTCGGTTTCTAGAAAGCAATGGCTTTGTGAAATTTTTCTTTATCAAAATCGTCCTTGGACCATTTACCGTGTTCCATTTAATAATATTATTATTATTATTATTATTATTATTGTGCTAACCGTTGCCCTATTTTTTTTTTCAACAGATTTACCGAGAGTCTTTGGTGCAACAGGTGAGGGAAATTCATATATATATATATATATATAAAGACTCTCTCTTTCTCTCTCTCTCTCTCTCTCTCTCTCTTTCTCTCTCTCTCTCTCTGTACATATACACTGCAATAAAAATAGTTCATGATCGTAAGTATACCAAAATCCAAAGAGAATTGTGTGGCTGTTGTCTGAAAAATCATGCTAGACATTACTGCAAAACACACACACACACACACACACACACACACACACACACACACACACACACACACACACACACACACACAGCTGCTAGAAATGATGGTAGGACTTTTGCCACTGTCGAGTGCACAAATCGGTGGGAAAAGGATCAGATTTTTTCTTTTCTGTTTTTTAATCCAGCAACCAGGACAGAAAAGCCAGAGTAAGGTACAGGCAGGGGAAAAAAGCGAAAAACAGTGAACACAAAGAATATTGTAGTTCTCTCCTTGTTGTACTGTTTTGGAAGACTGAGCGATGAATTTTGAAATACTGTGCCTTGTGCTGCGGCCTTTCTTTACGTCTTGTTTGCTTTATTCTTTCTGTTGGTGTTGTTCTTGTTGTCCCAGACTAAAACGTGAACCCGGTGGACTTCAGGCTTAGGTTGTCCTTCTGCAGTCCACCATTCTCCTCTTAGGGGGGATTTGGAAAGCAGTTGAAGGACGTTTGTATAACCGGGCAACGGAGCAGCTCGTTTATATCGATACCACCACGTGAAGGCGTCCCTCTCCAGTACCATTTTGGCTAGTATTCCCATCGGTTAAGGGGGCTCGCTAACACCATTTCCTTAGTGATTTATTTTGAGATATGACTAGTTAATATCCTTTTGTACGTTACCTATGCAGAGTATGGTAATATTGGAAGGATTTTTGTAACACAGAAGAGGATAGCATTGTGTAATAAGCAAAACAAATCGCTTAGGAAAAGATGTTAGGGAGCTTCCTCAACCGACGAGAATACTGACCCTTGACTCTCCCCTTAAGGCTGTGTCTAACCCCTTAATTTCAGTCTATCCCAGGCTGTATAGAAATCTCTCGAGACAGCAAGACTGAAATATAGAATCAGTCCTCGGGCTTAAGAGGTTTTGGCACATAGTTGTTAGAAGTTAGAATTTATTTAACCGCATTATTATTTTCCATGATGCCTCTAATACATCCCTTTAGCAGTGAGATAAATGGAATGAGGTGAGATGGACAGACAAATAAGGAAGAGAAGTAGCGTTGGTGTTGATGTGGATGTGATGGGAAGCGTTAGAGGTACAGTTTGAGATGGTTCGGTCATGTGGAGAAACTGGAGAACGAGAAATTGACTACGAGAGTGTGTGAGAGTAAGATGGAAGGGGAAGTAACGTTTGGTGTTGGTGTGGATATCATGGGAAGAATTAAAAGTACCTTGAGATAATTCGGCCGTGTGGAGAGAATGGAGCGTGAGAGACTGACCAGGAAAGTATATGTGAAAAAGGTGAGTGGGGGAGAGGAAGGGGGAGACCAAGGGTGTGACATTTTGATGGGGTGGAGAGGAAGTAATCAGTGCAGTAAATGATTTTCTGGGCTGCAAAGAACTGCTTATCTTGTCCCTGTAGAGTCACCTGGAGGCAGCATCAGGTGAGTGGATGGTAGGAGCTAAACTTGCATCAGAATTCTTAGTTACATTATGTGACCGAAAGACTGAAAGACCGAAACATTTAAATATAATACTGTACTGGTCTTACTTTCACTCGGCCTAAAACTGTTCTCTCTCCATCTTGAATGCTGAACTGTAACAATCGATTTACACTGGAGTTTGATGCAAGTCACGAATGCATGCCGTGGAAATGAAGTAGGACTGTATGATTGTCTTATTCTGCCTCTGAACTACGTAGAATAAGCTGCAAAAGGACGAAAATCTGGGCCAGGTTAGAAAAATAGTGTAACAGAAGCAACGAATGACTGTTTATGATAGGCCAATACTTAAATAATAATCGTTCGCAGTGAAGAGTTCAGTGTTTGATAATGGCTGGAATTTTACTGAAAGCGAAAAACATTACTTAAAACCCCTTGTGGAGCACTGGGAGAGAGAGAGAGAGAGAGAGAGAGAGAGAGAGAGAGAGAGAGAGAGAGAGCAAAGACAAGGTGGAGGAACAGTGTGGTGAGGAATGTGAGTGAATGCTAAGTGGAGTGGAGGGAGGGAAGCTTAACTGCGAAGGACAGGGCTACATGAAGGCGATTTGTTCTTGGCGCCTGACTATAAATAAACAGATAGGTTTTTGCTTGAATCCTAGGTCCATATTCTCGTCAGTTAAGGAAGCTCCCTAACAACTCTTCCTTAGCGATTTATTTTTGAAGACGGCTGGTTAACATCAGCTGACAGTTATTTATGTAGAGTATGGTGGTATTTGAATGATTTAATTGAAAGAGGAGAGAGCAGTAAGGAGCAATAGGCAAAATAAATCGCTTAGGAAGAGGTGTTGGGGAGCTTCCTCAATTGACCTTCTTACGACCTCTAATCCTCACTAATCTCTCTCACTCTGCCCCCACAGCCAGCACCGGACCGAGCCTATGGGAACCTCACCCTTCAAGTCGTAGCTGCTGCCTTATGTACGCACACAGTAAGGCTGTTTGGGGCTTACACACACACACACACACACACACACACACACACACACACACACACACACACACACACACACACACACACACACACACACACACACACACACACACACACACACACACACACACACACACACACACACACACACACACACACACACACACACACACACACACACACACACACACACACACACACCGCTCGCTGGTGCAGTGGTAACGCTCTCGCTTGCCAACTGGTGGACGAGAGTTCGCGCCTCGCTCAGGTTGCGAAAAAGTTTCACTGACAAGGTGGGTGGTTACTGTCCCCCTTGAGCAAGGGGACGGGTGTGTGCGTGTGTGAAGGTCACAGCCTTGCCCTTAGATCGGACTATATGAGCTCTCAGCTCCCTTCCGGGAGGGTAAAAGCTGACGATCACGACCATCAAGTGATCATGACCGACCCGGTGAATTACACACACACTTAATGCTTCCCACGCATATTTTAACCCCTCTACTGCTTCTCACACACTAATCCCTTCACTGCCATCACACTCATTTTAACCCCTCCACTTCTAGGACCATTGTTTCATTAGGCTACTACTAGACTACCAAACTTAGAAAAGCTCTCTCGTTGTGAATGGGTTAATGAATGCTTTAGCCAGCTCCTCCAGTTAGAAAATTCGTTCACTCTAACCTCTTCACTATAATGATTTAATAACCAAGAATACCACAATGCTGGTTTAGTTATTTCCAACACTTACAGTTTCAGACAGAGATTTTTCCCTTCATTTTAAAAGGTCTTTCCTCAACCCTTCACTACGAGAGGAGTTTCTGCATTATTATCGTTCTGTATGAAAGTGATTTTACTCAGAAGAGACTATTCAAATTTTTTCAAGCAAGGTAGAAGGAACCAAAGACTGGAAGCCCACAAGACTGTTCTCTCCAACAGAAAGAGAGAGAGAGAGAGAGAGAGAGAGAGAGAGAGAGAGAGAGAGAGAGAGAGAGAGAGAGAGAGAGAGCAAAAAACAGTGACTTATTGCGAGGCTTTTCTATCTATCTATCTATAACCAAGCCCCATAATCCCGTAAGGGGTGGCCGTTTATCTCTGAGTTAATTGTTTTACGGTGATGGGTACTAATTCTCCGTCAAACCACTTGCTAACACGTAGGGAACACGTATGGATTGGTTTTATGGTTACCACCCAGAGTTGTAAAAGGTTTCCTGGCTTACAGGGAACCATTAGGCTTATCACTCAATGTAAAGCACCTGAAAAAGGAAGACGAGTAATAAAAAGCGACAGGAAAGATGAGAGAAATAGGAAGACAGGAGGGAAGACATTGAAAAAGAATGATAAAGGTGAGAGAAGAAGTAGACAGCACTACATCATGTGAGTGGATGATGGTCGCAACCACCTGATGAGGCTCTTGCTGTTGAAATTTGACTTTATATTTTACTACTGCAACTAACACCGCTGATATATATTTTTATTTTTACAGTCTCTTGTTCCTGAGCTTGTGGTGGCCTCCGGGAGTGAACCTGTGAGTGTGGACTGGTAGAATGACACCTCTTAATGAAAAAGTTGCCTACTGGGGAGAGGCAACAGTTTGGGTCAGACTTGGGCCTTGTGGGTGTCGTTTCCTCACCACCACCAAGACCTCTCATCCCCGTTCACTGCTTAACACCTTCACTACAAGCTGCCTGGTGGTCTAGTGGGTTAAGGGCACCAGTTTGTGTGAGTCATGAGGTTTGAATCGACAAGTGGGGGCTATACATTTTACAGCCAGATTAGTATCGTTCCACCAGGAGTACAGGCCAGTCACTTCCCCTTAACCCTATCCACATGGTGACGTACTGTGTATATTATTCTTGCTGTTACCAAAATTTTTATGTCCTTACGAGCGATTTTTTGCACATGGAAGGATACTCGTACGCTCGTCTCTCCTCATTTTGTGGATCAAATACACTGTGTTATTACCTGGTTACTAATTTCAGCCATTTCACCGATGTCTTTTCGAAACTGAATTGAAATTATTTGCAGCAACAAGATAGTATTGAAAGTATAACTGGATCAGAGTCAAAGAGTTAATGCAAACAACTTCTAACCCATTCGCTACATGTCCTCTAAGATAAATGAATTCGTATGGTGACAAGAAAAATACAGTGAAATAGACAGGTAGTGTAATGAAGTTGATATGTGCTGCTGGAAACTGAGTGAACTGTGTGCCAAGCCTCTCCACGCTCTTGATCAGTGAAGTCAGTGTTATAATGTCAGTAATTTCTCTGTTGTTCTGCAATTTATCTGAAAGTGAAATTTCTGAAAACCTCTTAATATGGAAGCATGTGTCCTTTTAAAACACTTATCACAGTTTTTATTAATGTTGATGAACTGTGTGTGGTTGTCTCAGAGATGTTTGCAACTGTTCAAATGTGATTTAGTGTATGGGAGTCATTTCTTACTGTATCAGTCATTATTTCAACTTAGTAACGAGGTGTGTTCGCATTCAGTACACCTTAAAATCAAGAAACTTAAATCACCCAATATTCAACACGACATACGATGAGATTTGACAGCCATAACACTGAGTGTGAAGATGTATGCCATTTATGAACATCATCTGTACATTCAGCAGTGAGGTACAGAAGCCAAATATACCTCATTCCCATCATAGGTTTAACAGTAAGTCAGTTCCCGATGTCTGACAATCATTTATTCAACAGTTATAAGCATTAGATGTGGTCAGCCTGTACACCATTTTTCAGAGCACGTTCAACATTGAGATGGAAAAGCCAAATACGCCTTACTATCGTCATGGGTTTAACAAATGACTCTCAGAAGCTGGGGATTAGCTTCCACCTCCGCAGTTTCAGTTCCAGTAATGAGGCTGTCATATTGGTATTGGTCATTCAGTCCATAGACAGGTTTATAAGATGTATCATACGTTCTAAGCTGCTTGGTGGTCGAGCATCTAAGGCACCAGCTAGGGTGAAAACTGAGGGGTGCATACATCGATCTGACTCACATAAAAGTCAATGAAGATTTTCCGATCAAGACATGGAACTGCCAGGGGCGTGGGCCAGTCACCTGCCCATAAATGTTTTGAACTATAGTAGCCTAGTCTCAGGCATGTACAGTTCTAAAGGGGAAGTGATGATCTGGCTTTATCATCACCTATTATGGTATGTTCTTAGTTATGAGTGCGTGTGTGTACAAGTTCCTCTCCTCCACAGTTCTAGTATCTAGGACTTTCAAGATCACCCTAACACCTGTTTAGTATAATATAGCAGACTTTCAAAACCATAATGACACTAGAAATGTCTCTTTATGCTGAGATATATACGTGAAAGGCACTGGATAGTAACGGAAACAAGGAGGTTCTTCAAGGCGTTAGACCACAAAGAATAGGGTTTTTAAAAGGGTATTGGTGCACTTTCTGTGCCCTAATGGGATCTGAAACGTGTTGTGGTTGCAGGATTGCCCGTATCTGGTAATATGCTTATACCAAATACACTGGATAAAAAAGAACAAGAAAAAAGAAGTAATATATGCATTCTTCAAGGGACTTTAATGCAAGGTGAGACCACTGGAATGGGCACTAGTATGCATTGCTTGCTGCAAGTGGATTTTGGTATTGTGTCTCCTCTGAATGTATAAATCAAAGATACTGAGCAGACTGGGTTCATTTACTAGTTACAGTGCAATGCTAAGAGTACTGAAAGGACTACTGATGAATGATAGGTACTGTAAAGGATTTGGGAGGCTGTAAATATTAGAATGTCTCGTCAGGATGTATACACCAAAAATTCAAGAAAATTCTTGTAAACAGTTAGAATGAAAAGGTGAAAATTATTAACAATGATATTTTTTTTTGTAATACTGAATCTGAAAACTGTAATTGTTATATTTGTCTGTTTCTGATGGAATACCGGTACTGAAACATAATTAGATATTGGGTGAAGAGTGGAATGTGTCAGTATTTTAAACCATCTGAATGCAAGGCTAAGGATACTGAATATTGTGTTGATATAGGTGTTTGATAATGAATCTGAAAGCTTTAATTATAATATGAAGGTTTTGTAATCTCAAGATGTTTGTTCAAAAATTCTGGGCCAAAAAGAAACAATGAGATTTTTTAAACAGAGAATGCAAAACTAGGAGTACTAAAAGGTATACTTGTGTTATTATGCTTGCAGGGTAGCCTGGAAGTATTATGTGTTTGGTACTGTCTTTGGCTAATATGTCTTTTAGCAACATTATGTATACAGTATATATATATATATATATATATATATATATATATATATATATATATATATATAGTGGTAGGTGGGGGCGCTCACCATCCACTCACTTGATGTAGTGCTGCTCTCGGGTGTCTGCCCTTTCCTCTCCTGCATCCTTCTCTTCTTCCATCCTCTTCTGTCTTTCTTTCCTTCATTCGTTCCTTGTCTTTCTGCCTACGGTTGACTTTACACTCCCTCTTCTGTCTTTCCTACCTTCATTCTTTCCTCTTCCTTCTGCCTGTGGGTGGCTCTACACTGAGTGACAAGCCAAATGGTTTCCTATATACCATGAAACCATTCACTACGCTGGGTGGTAACCATATAACCAAATTTTGGCGCCTGGTGGTTTAATGGGTAATTGTTGGGCTCCAGTCGGATTGAGCCGGTGAAGATTTATATCCAAGGGATGGTTAGGGTTGATTGCTCATGTAATGCCACTCAGGGATGAGTGAGGCTGGTCACTCTCATCTTAAATGTCGGGGCCAACTGCCTAGCCCCGGGCTCCTACGCTCCTCATGGGGCAATGTAGGATTGGATGATGGATGGATATATATATATATATATATATATATATATATATATATATATATATATATATATATATATATATATATAAAACTATCGGATGGAACTTCACCAAATGTGGAATGAAAACCATCAAAGGAACAAGTGAATAGCCTTTGAATTCAATCAGTAGATTGAAAAAGGGCAAAGGTCAAGGTCATGAAAATGTTTATTACAATTCTTTGGAATGAGATTAAATTTTGTTAATGACTGAATAATATCACAGGAACAAGTTAAGACATTGTGGACAAAAATGGTCAATGGTCAAAATCACAAGGCAAGGTCAAAGGTTTGACACTTGGAAAGACTGTTTCAGTAACAAATACATAGGACGTGAGTGTTTTCAGTATCACATATGGAGGGTGTGGGTGCTGCAAGCTGTGGTTATTACAGGAATGTCTCATTTTGCCAGAATCTATATGACAGATGATAGGTCCATGGAAGGACTCTTGATTTATTAGAATGCAGAGCAAAGATTACTGAAAAGTTACAAGTGTAGGTTATATTTTGTGAGTGAGTCAGAATGCTTTAATTATTATAGGAATGTCTTGTCATGGCAGGATTTATACACCAATGACCACTAGTAAAAGAGGAACAAGGAAGTTCTTTGTATGAGAATGAAAACATAAGTATACTGAAACCTTACTGATGTAGTTTGAGCTTTATAAATCATTTCTGAATGCTGTGATTTTATAGGAATGTTTATTTTCAAGAGTCAAACGCCTTATATATTAGTTACTGTAGAAATAAGAAGGTTCTGTATAGTCAGACTGCAGATCAGAGGATGTTGAAAAGGCTTTTGTTGTGTACCAGATTTTGTAAAATGAATCAGAATGTTATCATAGGTGTGTCTTGTATTGTCGAGATTCATACACCAAAGAGATAAAGTGAAATTTGAGAATAAGTTAGGATCGTGAAGGATTAGACTACAAAGCTGTAAGACTGAAAGTAGTAATTTGATTTCCTGTGTTTTGCAAGTGAAAGTTATATCTTTACTGTCAATATCTAATTGGCAAAGATAATGGACAAACTAGGAACGATTTTTTTTTTTTTCACAGAGTTCAAAAAATGTACTGAGAAGCTGTTGGTGTGGTTTGTGTTTTGTTAATGAATTTGAAAGCTTATAATATTGAGATTTATAACTTCCCTTCGCCCACTCCCATTGTGAACCGGTTAATGATGGATAAATTTTCAAACCAATCTAGTCTTCCCTTACCTGAAAGAAATCATGTACACATATAGCAAAAGAGGAAGACGAAGAAGAAGAAGAAGAAGAAAGATGAGGAGGATGAAGAAAAAAAAAAAGATGAGGACGATGCAGAAGAAGAAAAAGGATGGTGAGGATGAAGAAGAAGAAAAGATAATGATAAAGAAAAAAACAGAAAGGAAAGGAAAGAATAGAAAGGAGAAAGAAGAAAAAAAAAGGTAAAAAATGGCAGATATCGTAAAAAGAAAGAAAGAAAAACAGACACCTTTTAAAAATCTTTAGTTATGTTGCTCGGAACTGCTTCACTCCATGTCATAAACGTCATCCCTTCACAGTAATGGTGTCCTTTCTGTTTTCCTTCTGCAACATCCATACGATTTATTCAGAATTTCATCAGACTTTTCGAACTGTAGGGGTGAGATAGAACCTTTATTAACCCCATCACTATTTATATCCCTCTCCTAAATTCAGACTTATTTATTTATTGACCTGTTTTTTTTTTTTTTTAAGACTGGCTTTTCGTACTAGTAAGCTGGGTATGGGAACAGTATTCATTAACCTCTTCACCTGTAGACGCCCGTATTCTCGTTAGTTAAAGAAACACTCTAACACATCTTCCTAAGTGACTTATTTGGCTTATTACACCTTTCCTTTTTTTTTATTTGTATGTTATATAAATCCTTCAAACATTGCCATACTCGTCATAACGTACAAATGGATATTAACAAGCAATATCCAAAAATAAATCGCTAAGGAAAAGGTGTTAGGGACCTTCCTTTTCCGACGAGGATACGGGCCTATTAAGTCTCTCTTAAGTCGCATTAAACAGTCAAATGGTAAGAAGATTTAAATGAATAAGACAGCTCCGTACTGGAACTAAGAAAGACAATAATTTTATGATGCTGAGGTTCAATCATCCATAAGAATACCTACTGCACGCAATATTCGAACTTGCATTCAGGCTCCAATTTTACTGCCAGGTGAACGGGGCCAAGAGAGAAACTGATTTTACCGAACAGCCTGGCCGGACAGAGAACTGGAGATCTTTTAAACGCACGCTTTCCAGGCACCTCTAAATGAACGGATCTTGAAAATAACTTTTTTTTTTTTTTTTTTTTTTTTTTTTTAAGGAACAATCTTGTGGGCTGCTAATCCATTCTTTCTTGGCAAATAAAGTTTCTAGCTGGATATCATACAGTCAAATACTATAAACCCTTCGCTTCCCTTTCCTCTGTCTCACTGCTATTTTCATAGTTTCTTAAATGTGACAAAGTGAACAAAGCTGCATATTATCACTCGCAGATGAATAATTACAAGCAAGCATAGAGAAGAGATTTTTACGTTAAGCTGAAATATGTGCAGCTTGACACGACCCGGCCCGGACTGACACGACAAGGCACGACCGAGATGGTTTTCAGAAGCTAATAACTTTTCTACTGGGTGAGATGTAGAAGAGATTCTTTCAGCAGGTAGTAGATACATTCAATAATATTTGTTTTCAGCTATATATTTACTCAAAAAAAAAAAAAAAAAAAAAAGGAATCCCAGCTTTCTAAGGGACAGTACCGAGGGCTTCAATTTACAAGATCCACAATGAAATCGAATTAAAACAGATTTCCTGTTGTAACAATATGTTTTCTTGCATGAATTCAAACAATTAAATGTGGGATATTACATGCATAATTTTACATGAACGTTTTTTTCCTATGTTTAGGGGTTGAAATCAGCAAGGGTAATCGCCCCATTTCTGGGTTTTATTATTCGATCAAGAGCCAAGTGTTTACCGACTCAGTTCGTTGACACGTCAAGTCGGGAGCAGAGAAGTGAACATTGCGCGTGTGATAAATGCTACGGCGCGTCGCTATATGCACATCCTGGAAGAAAACATGAGAGAGTGAGAAAACGTGAGAAAGTAAATATTTTATCTCAATTATTCTTCTGTTATTGTTCAACTACCTCACCAGAAATGCTGAAAGTTTAGATCAAGATGAAATTATGATGATAGGCGTATGTACTGTACAAACTCGGTCTGGCTCATGTGCTCACAAAGCGCACTTTACTGGTAATATGCTTGTCAGTTCACTACATCACAATGACGCGTCTATGAATGTGACGTAGTGGATGAAGCTGCTTATTAACATACATAGATGAATAACAATATGCATCTCAGTGCAGTACGTCACAATGAAACGTCTGTCTATAAATCTAGCCATTACATTGAGGCAAAAGAGGCTAAAGGAGTGTAGAATTTATACCGCCATACCTAATATGTTCCTGATACGTCTCTCTCTCTCTCTCTCTCACACACACACACACACACACACACACACACACACACACACACACACACACACACACATAGTAAAAAAAAGCCGTTGGGAAGAGGTGCTGGGGAAGCCTGCTAACTCTGCCAAAATTTCCATTCCTTTCACGACGATATATACTTTTTTTTTTTTTTTTTAAGATTTTATTCAACTTAGGAAGGAGCGACGGTGATAAGGGGTTAAGGTAATTTAGAGCTAAGCCTTTCAGTTCGAAAAGTCTCACCTTAGTTGAAGAAAATCGTCTGATAATATTAAAAAAGAGAGAGAAATATACGATGTGGATAATAAAAACAAGTGCCTCTTTCTATCAATATCTATGTCTGTGTTAGAGAGCAAAGGTTTGGTTTATGGATGAGACAGGATGTAATAATAATAATAATAAAAGTAATAATAATAATAATGTTAGCAATCGGCTTTTGTTTGTCTCCCCTGCGATTCTTGTGGTTTCTATTTTTTTATATCTGTGCTCTAGCCTTATCTAATCGGAGTCTCCTTACGAGTCTGTGTCGGAATAAAGAGTAAATATTAAGGTGACATCATTATCCTTTTCTACATGGAGATTTTGTATACTTGTAAGAAATAGTTGGTGGTAGGTGAAGGCGCCCACCATCCACTCACACGATGTAGCGCTGTGATAAGCCAGGAAACTTTTTAGTACATTGGGTGGAAACCACGTAACCGAACGACGACTAATGGTCTTGTGCAGAGGTCCCAAAGCTTTTCCTGACTATTTCCCACATTTACCATAAAATTTCCGATGATCCCCCCCCCCCCAACTCCCAAATGTGTGCATTTCCCCTCTTCCACCAGGGAATTACTGATAATCGTTCTAAATTCTAGAGGCATCCACTTCCATTCAGCGGATCTTGAATTTGGCTCTCTCTTATATTTTGTTTTTCTCTTGGAAGGAACATTTTTGCGGGCTCGTTGCCTTTGGTTCCTTCTTCCTCACAAAAAAAAAAAAAAAAAAAAAAACTTCAACACGTAGCGGCAAAAAATCGGGCAGTTTTATGAAGAATATTACAAAGTTTTGGGATTATTTTTGAGATCTTGTTTTATGCACTGTACCATGATAATTACCTGTGGACCCAAATTCTGACCTTATTCTGAAAAAGCACAGATTAAAAGCTAACCAGCATTTGCCCATAAGTACCAAATCTGTAACTAGCAACACATCAAAAGGGGTACCTGGGCCTCCTCGGTTTTATCTCTGAATTATCACCTGTTTGGGAACCCCTGGTCTAGTGAGTTAAGGCGCTTTAACCGGATGAGGCTGGAAGGGTTGACATGCAAGAGTTGGGAAGGGTTTATTGATCATATAATGCAACTCAAGGGCGAGATAGGCTGGTCACCCTTGCCTTAAATAAAGGAACCAAGAAGCCTAGTTCCGGATCCCTGGACAGACAGATAAACAGATAGATAAATGTGTAGATAGTGAGCCAATTTTCTTCTCACCCTTTACCACAACCCCCTGGCCTCAGGGAAGTCGTAGGAAAGGGCTCAGGGTGGTGTTATACAGCAAGTAACTATGAAGCTTTCGTAACACCTAATCCTTATTGACTTATTCTATAGCACTTCACTACTCTCTTACGTGTTATAGATACAAACAATATCAATATCAAAACGAACTAAAAAACATACAACGGAGCGCCGAACTGTAAATCGCCAGGGAAGAGGAGTTAAGACGACTCCGAATTGTCACAGTGGCAATTGGAAACTTAATTAGACTGCATGAGGAACAGCTGCAATTGCACTGTTTCTCCTGCAATGATGAGAAAGAAACCCAGACAACTTCCTTTATGCCGGGGGTAGTGGATAGGAAGCCTGTATTTTACTCCTATTTGAAAAGCCTCTCCTAAGTTAAATAAAATCGTCTGGGGATAGCAAGGATATTATTTAAAAACTGGTCCGAATTCTCGTCGGATAAGGAAGCTCCTAAAACCTCTTCCTTAGTTATTATTATTATTATTATTATTATTATTTTAAGTTATGGCTGGTGAATATTCATTTGTATGTTATTCATGCAGAGTATGGTGAGAAAAGAATGATTTAAATAACACAGAGGAGGACTGCAAGGTGAAATAAATCAAATAAATCACATAGGAAATGATGTTAGGGAACTTCCAAAGAGTTACCTACCAGTAAAGTGCACCTTGTGAGCACGTGGCAAGCCAGCGAGCGTTTGTACATACTGTACATATATCATCAAAATGTCATCTTGGTGTAAACCTTCAACATTTCTTGTGAGGTAGTTGAACAATAACAGAAGAATAATTGTGCTAAAATATTTACTTTCTCACGTTTTCTCTCACTTTTCTCTCTGGATGTGCATATACCGGGGCGTCGTAGCATTTATCACACACTCAATGTTCAATTCTATTCTCCCGACTTGCCGTGTCGACGAACTGCGCCGGTAAATGCTTGGCTCTTGATTGAATGATAAAACCCAGAAATGGGGCGATTACCCTTGCTGATTTCACCCTCTAAACATGGAAAAAACGTTCATGTAAAATTAGGAGCTCAATATCCGATATTTAATCATTAGAATTCATGCAAGAAAACATTGTGATACAACAGGAAATCTTTTAAAAATCGATTTCGTTGTGGAGCATGTCAAATGAAGCCCTTGATACATTCCCTTGGAAAGCTGGGATTCCAAGGGGTTTCTTTGGTCTCATGAGTAATATATACCGGTAACTAAAAACTAAATTTATTGAATGAATCTACTACCTGCTGAAAGAATCTCTTCTCTATCTCACATAGTAGAAAGTTATTAACCTCTGAAAACCATCGCGGTCGGGCCATGTGGTGTCGGGCCGGGCCGGGTAGTGTCGGGCCACTCTTTTCTCAGCTGAACATAAACATTGTTTCTCTACTCTTGCCCGCTCGCTGGTAAAAATCACCGTTAACAGAAATAATACATAAATCATCGACAGGAAGACTGTTGTAGTGAAAAGGTAAACTACTTTTTCTTTCTCACCCGTTTTCCTCCTCTCTCTCTCTCTCTCTCCGCCACATATCACACCCGTATCTCCCTCTTCCACCTCAGCGCCCAGCCGTGGGAAGGACTTAAGAAATTATAACCCGCAACTCCTTAATAATTCCTGCTTGGACTTCGGTGTTTGTGAGGCGCGTGGGCTTTCATGCACCTTGGTCTGTCTGTCTGTCTATCCTTCTCTCTGCTTGTCTATCTCTCTCTCTCTCTATCTATCTATCTGTCTATCTGTCTATCTATCTTTCTGTCTGTCTTTCTATCTATCTATGTGTGTCTGCATATCTGTCTAACAATCTGTCTATTAACTTACCTATACGAATATACCTATCTAGCTAAATGTCTGTCATCTTAACTATTTATCTGCCTACCTACGTCTCTATCTATCTATCTATGTCTCCTTTCCTCCCACTTTCTCGCTTGGATGTTCTTTCCCTCCTTATCCTTCATTCCCTCTTTCACTTTCTTTCCTTCTCTAATTTTCCTCATGATCAATTCCTGAAATAAGTGTGAAGTAAACAAAGGTGAAAACGACAGACTGACGACGAATATAAGCAAAACTAAGTAACCACACACACACACACACACACACACACACACACACACACACACACACACGAGGTTATGCTTAAAGAGGAAAAGCCGAGAGAACGCTACTATCGGTGAATAAAATAAGAATAAATAACTAAAAAGAATCCGAACAAGGACATTGAATTACTACTATACTCTGATTGATATAAAAATTACAACACGGTATAGAAGAAGCCATCAGCACTCAGGCTTGGCGAAAAAAAAAAAAAAAAAAAAAAATCAAGCAGGCATGGGAAAAATGAGGGTGAAAAAAAAAAATGGTGGGTGGAATATATCTTGGCTCTATCACTAGGAATTTCCTGTTAGATAGATAGATAAAAACAGATACACAGATAGATGCAAAGACTTACTGATTGATTGACTGATTGATACAGTGCATATGTATACCATTCTGTTCCATGTTTTTAAAAAATTTTGACTGAAAAAATTGTAAGTTTTGCTTTTGTGATATAACAAGAAATAGCTATTCCATTATAAAAACTATAAAAAAAAAAATGAGTGTCACGATAACCCATAGTAATGAAAAAGTGAGTGTAATAGATATAGTGTGTATTTATCTGTCATTTGGTGTATGGATTTTTTAGTATAATTTATTTCATCCCCTCTTCATCTTCTGTAGAAAAAAATAAATCATTCATATTCTCTAAAGCTGCGTGATAAATCTTTGTTGGTCATTGTTGGCTGAAAAAAATATCCTTGACTGATGTGATTTTTTCCCAGTTGAACACACACACACACACACACACACACACACACACACACACACACACGCACACACACACACACAAAAGCCTGAGTGACTGCCATGACAACTCTTATTCCTTGATTTATCCAATCCAATTTACCTAACATATCAGAGAAATTAAGAACAGTAGAAATTGCACCTACTCTCCAGTCACCCCTTTACCACGAGAAGTCTTTACAAACTTCAATTTATCTGAAGGTTTGGAAAAATATAAGGGAAAAAAATTCGTCGTTAACATAATGAAGTTAATTTTGTGTTAGATGCTGCGTATATCTGTTAAATCCTTTCGCTACGTTTGTCCTTTATTTCCTCAGTGGTGCTAAAAATAAGAGCCTTCGCGAGGTGGCAGCTATATGAATAAACGGTGGGGTTGCCCGGTTATACAAACGTCTCTCATTTCCCTCTATCCCCCGAAAGGAAGGTGGTGGACTGTGGAAGAAAGGTAGCTTCAACTTGCAGTCCACCAACTCCTCTTTCAGATGACCCTGGGGTTGAAACTACTGCTACTACGAGTACTCCTTCGACTACTGCTGCTACTGCTGCTGCTGCCACTACTACTGCTACTATTACTACTTCTACTTCTGCCACTACTGCTACGACTAATAATAAAAATAATAATAATAATAATAATAATAATAATAATAATAATAATAACAACAGTAATACACTACTACTACTACTATTGTCATCATCATCAACATCACCATCATCATCATCATCATCGTCATAAAAGCCACACAAGGAAAACATATAACACAGACCCTTTCTCCACTCAGCCCTATTCGCAGCAGAGCATGGCAGTAAAATCAGCAGGTGGGCGTCAGCAGAAAGGTCCATTAATCAGCAGGAACGACTTAATATTTCACCACCTTTCACAGGGTAATGCTGGCCACGAATTCGTACGTTTTTTGAGCCTGAAGATATATATAAGAATGTCTGTGTATACTTTTTGCATTCCCTCATACACCTACATTGACTTGAGTTCGTATTCTCGTTTATTGAGGAAGATCCCTAACATCTTTTTCCAAGCGATTTATTTTGCTTTTACATCTTACTGTCCTCTTCTGTAATACCTAAATCCTTCTAATATCGCCATACTCTGCATAAACAACGTACAAAAAGATAATAACCAGTCATATCCAAAAATAAATATCTAAGAAGAGGTGTTAGGGAGCTTTCTTAGGCGATGAGAATAAGGGTCATGGACACCTACACTAGGCTGGACATAGAAGCGTCTAGCACCAAATATAATAAATTTTCCTGAGTTCATCTATGCTTATATATTTTCTTTCCTTAATTTTTAATATACACCTACCGAAATTTTCACACCTAAGCTACTGTAGGATAAATATTATAGTGCCTGGTGTCATTATTCATACACATCCTCAGACCCAACTCATTTTGTGTGACATACACAACATGAGTGATCTTAACCTCACGGTCCCTTTATAGCTCAGTTTCTAGCAGCTAATAGCTGTGTGAAGTTTTTATCAAAATTGTCCTTGGACAATTTTGCGGTTTCTAGTTTACTTTTTTTTTTTTTTTTTTTTTTTTTTTTTTTTTTTAAGGAGGGGAGAAATTATGGACTCATTGATTTTGCTGGTGTTTTACCTTTACCTGAGGGACTTGGGGTCGAGGATGATTTCGATTTACTCGTATTTATTGTTTATTTATTTATGGGTAACTATGGACGTCTATTTCGCCCCTCAGTGAACATACCTTGCCCCCTCGCAGGTGTAGGCGGTAACTAGACGAGTGAGGTGGGGGGGGGGGGACGAACTATTCCAGGCAAGGCATCTACATATTGTACTGTACATATGCTTGAAACTTGAATAATAGGCTTAAGTCATTGGCGTTTGACCAAATGCTACACGCTGGGGACTGTGTATAAACTGATATTCTCGGCGGTTGAGGAAGCTCCCTAACACCTCTACCTTATCGATTAAATTTTGGATATGGCTGGCTTTATCGAAATTACATCCACATCCCAAACTCTATGAATTAGTGAACATGGACATTTGAGAAACAGTCCTTGTCTCACTGGCCATAGAATCGAACTCCGGTTTTATCATTGCTGGCTGGATGTGCCAACCATCACACTACCAGACCCCCCCATCCCTCCCCCAGGTAAAAGGATTATAAACTGTGATTGTAGCTGTGTGTAGTCGCTGTGTGGATTCTGAAATGCAACGAAAAATTGTTGTGTGTGTGTGTGTGTGTGTGTGTGTGTGTGTGTGTGTGTATGAGAGAGAGAGAGAGAGAGAGAGAGAGAGAGAGAGAGAGAGAGATATCAGTGTCGAGTGTCTGCAATGCGATTAAAGACCAGTGTTCGTGTGTTGGCCATTTTTTTTCTTTTCGATATGCGGGGGGAAAAACCATATTGCGAAAGCGAGCAAGAGTGGTTGGTGCAAAGAAAGATATATATATATATATATATATATATATGTTTGTGGATTTAACATGATGATGATGATGATGATGATGATGATGGTGATGATAGTGATGGTGGTGATTATAGGCAAGCGAGTTTTTATGATGGAACTTTTATTTCAATAGGTCCATAATTTCTGTCTGTCTGTCTGTCTGTCTGTCTGTCTCTCTCTCTCTCTCTCTCTCTCTCTTTAACCAGAGTTTGGACATAGACTATAGACAGTTTGTTCCCTTAGGTCCAAAGGTCTGCCGCCGAGAAAGGGATGTTGCTTATCACCTACGAATGGCACCTTCACATATACACACGAACACACACAAGTAAGCATCAGAGACACGCACAGCCAGGCGAAAGACACATGTAAACAATCACACACACACACACACACACACACACACACACACACACACACACACACACACACACACACACACACACACACACACACACACATACACACTGCTGAAAACTTGCCAGTAAAAGCGGAACTGCAGGACTGAACATAAAAAAAGTCAGCAATGATTCAGCGGTAGAGCAGCAACAAGACCAACCTGGATATTTTACTGGCCAGAGAGGTTACGGCAGGTTCAGCAAGGTTAGTCAGGTCGGCATGGGTTAGGGTAGGTAGGGTATGGCAGGGTAGGGTAAACTAAATAGGTTAGATAAGCCTAAGGTAGGTTAGGTATGGTTGGCATCGGTTTGGGTAGGGTGTGGTACGGTACCGTAGGACAGGTTAAGGTATGTTAAGTTAGGCAGGCATGGGTTAGGTTGGGGTATGGTATGGTATGGTACGTTATGGTAGTGTAGGCTGGCATGGGCTAGGTTAGGGTAGGGTATGGTATGGTAGGTTATGGCAGTGTAGTCAGGCATGGGTTAGGTTAGGGAAGGGTAGGGTATGGTAAGTTATGGTAGTGTAGTCAGGCATGGGTTAGGTTAGGGTATGGTATGGTATGGTAGGTTATGGTAGTGTAGGCTGGCATAGGTTAGGTTAGGTTAGGTTAGGTTAGGGTAGGGTAGGGTATAGTAGGGAAAGGTAGGTTAGGTTATGGTGGGAAGGGTTTGGTGGGGTAAGGTAGGGTAGGATAATGTAGTTTTGGTTAGGGTTTGGTGGGGTAAGGTAGGGTAGGATAAGGTAGCTTTGGTTAGGGTAGGGTAAAGTTGGGTAGGGTAAGGCAATGTACGTTAGGAGAAGTTAGGTTAGGTCAAATTCGACTGATCTGAGTTGGGGTAAAAATTATATTAGGTTAGGTAAACTAGTTAGCTACTTAAGCCAGTAACTTCCACTCTTAGCTTATGTTTCCTACCTCCAGATTTTATTTGGTTTCCGAAATTTTGTATTAAAAGGGCTTCTGGGGACTGTATTAAACCTCTCCAGTTCCAAAAGTCCCATGTGATCTGAAGAGAATGGTGTAAAGATAGCAAGAATAAAATAACAAAAGGCAAGGCAGTGAGACCAGCCCAACACTCATTATGCACTTCAGTCTCTCACCATCATCTTTTCTCAATAGTAACTACTAAAGTGCTTTTACTCTAACCTGGCCCAGAATTTACATCTCTTCATCTTGAGTACTTAGTCGTCACACTTGATTAAGACTATAATATGATGCTAGTCACGATGAAGTGCTATGGAAAGAACACAGATCCAACAGTACTTTTGGCAGCCAATGGGCTACGTGTAATAAGCTACAAAAGGACGAAAATCTGGTCCAAGTTAAGGATAATATCTATCTATCTATCTATATATATATATATGTCTCTCTCTCTCTCTCTCTCTCTCTCTATACATACATATACAGTACAGAGGGAGAGAGAGAGAGAGAGAGAGAGAGAGAGAGAGAGAGAGAGATACATTTATTCATTTATTTTTTTATTCATTTGTATATTTTTTCTTCTTACCTACTGAGGACTCTATTGTGTTTTGGAGAGGTTTTACAAACTGGATATATATATATATTTTTTTTTTAGTCTAGAAGCGCGCAAGATTGCTTCCTAAAAGAAAAAAGAAAAAGAAAGGAACAGAGGCATATTCAAGAACCGTTCATTTAGAGATGTCTGGATACATTGGATTTAGAAGATAATCATCCCTTCATAAATCTCTTCAGTACTAAAAATCCTCGGAAATTGAAGGAAATCGTCTGCTGAAAGCCTGAATAAAAATAAACAATGCGTCATCAGTTGAAAGGAAGAATGATTTTGTCTCAGCTTAGCAGTTATTGTTTTTAAAAAGTACGTGCAATTATTTTTTGTCAACGCTTCACTGAGAACTTTGACATTTCCCGTGAACATAATACGCTGCACTCATACTCCTGTAGCCGCGAGGTGAGAACAAAAACATTATTCTCGTCGCCGTCGTCGTCATCATCATCGTCTTTACCATCATCATCATCATCATCATCATCATCATCATCATCCTTAGCAGTAGTAGTACCAGTAATCATCATCATCATCATCATCCTCGTCCTCATCGTCACCATCACTCAACCATCATCATCAGTCAGGTCGACATGGAGCGGGAGAGGTACAGGAACAGAAAATCATAAAACCGAAAAACTACCAAACGATGTCAAGTAAAGCAGGCCACACATCCCATCACTCAAAACTGAAGACGTCAAAATTCCCAGATTCACCTCACTGGCCAAACTCTCCCCACAGTACCGTGATTAGTAATGTGCGAGGAGCAGAGGATATTCCGTCGTGGTACGAAGGAAGGTGCAATCCTAGTAATAGTATTAGCAGTAGTAGCAGTAGTAGTAATAGGTTCAGTTGAAATGTGAACCCAATGGACTGTAGGTTAACGTTTTGTCAGCCCACTTCTTTCCATCGTCATTTATTTTGGTTCATCAGTTTTCCCGAACTCGCTTATCACACATTCACTTACAGTTATCCACTCTCTTGGATCCGTATTCTCGTTGGTTGAGGGAGCTCCCGACCAACTCTTCCTAAGCGATTTATTTTCCTTATTACTGCTACATGTTCTACTCTGAGCTATTTAAATTATTGGAGCTTGGTCTTCCCCGTCTCCTTATCCTCTCCAGCTCACTTACTGTATATATTCGTACACCATTTCATCACCCCACTCGCAGTTTGTTCTTGTATGTGACCAAATCATCTTTCCTTTCTCACCTCTGCGCATCATCAGTATATATATATATATATATATATATATATATATATATATATATATATATATATATATATATATATATATGTGTGTGTGTGTGTGTGTGTGCCATCTATCTCTCTATGTATCTATCATCAGCACAGATACCTCTCTAATTCCAACACCATACCATTTTTTAATTACCACATTTCACATCTTCCACAGCAATTTCAATTACACATGAGACCCCTACATCCTCTCGCGTATTACCGATACAAATTACACAGGTATTGAAAAGGCAAGAATTAATTAACAAGGGAATACGTATGCGTAATGTGCAATATTAATCACTGAAGGAGAGAGGCCAGAAATTTTGCTTCAGCCATAAATAATTTGACTCACTAATGAAGGCTAACCACTTTGCTCCGTTCATCGTCCACTGGTTTATTTAGAGAGATGATGTTTTCGTGCTACTTGGTTGTGTGAATTATGCATCTTGTGTGCTCAAAGTTGCAGGAGACTTGTGCAAGATTTAGTCTCCATCATCATCATCATCATCACCGTATATTGTCTCTGCATTGTAGATAGACGGCAGAATCCAAAACTATGAAGATATGTTCTAAAAGTAGTAGTAGTAGTAGTAGTAGTAGCAGGAGTAGTAGTAGTAGTAGTAGTAGTAATAGTAGCATCAACGACCCTTCATCTTTTCCCGTTGGGATTTGTACCTTATGTTTATTTATTTATTTATTTATTTAACCACGTAGACTGTAGCACCAGTCGAGCAAGGCAGTACTCCCGAGGTGGATGGAAAGCTGATGACAGGGAGTGCTGGAGCTCCCGTTTCATCAGCCCTCAGGACTAGTTCCTGACCATCCCCCTTTGCTGAACTTTTTCAGTGTCTCAGTTACACAGAGAGTAAGCCAGCATGCTCTCCAGTACAAATTTCTCTAACTATCTACACCAAACTACATGCACAGTACACACTACACTTCCTATTCAAAATTCAACTAAAATGGCGTCTCATCACCAAGCCTCGGAGTCCCCAGGGGGGTGGGCCATAAATGCCCCCACCATCCGCCCCTCTCCCGGTGACGACTCGAGGTGCCTGGAACCACTGTCTGACTCTCTTCTTCTTCATTTCTGCAACATTCGCGGCCTTTCCTCTAACTTTCGCTCTGTTGAGCACCACCTCTCCTCTAAACCTCACCTTCTTTTTCTAACTGAGACTCAGCTGTCTGAGGCAACTGACAACAAACCCTTTTCTGTATCCTCCTACTTTCTCTATACTCATTTCAAAGCCAAAGGTGGCTGTTGTGTTTATATACGCAACGACTTACCTTGCTCTCGTGTTCCTGAACTCGATTCTTCTGAATTCTCTACACTCTGGCTTCGGCTTTCCTGTCATTCTCTGTCTAAATATATCTGTGCTGTTTACTTATCCCCTAATTCTACTGACTATCAAAAATTCTTCGACTATCTTACTTCTACAATGGAACACATTCTATCCATTTCTCCTTTCTCTGAAATCTCCATTCTAGGAGATTTCAATGTTCACCACCACCTTTGGCTCTCCTCTCCTTTCACTGATCCACCTGGTGAACAAGCCTACATCATTTCTATCCTTAATGACCTAGAGCAGCTTGTACAGCACCCTACCCGTATCCCTGACCGCCTTGGAGAAAGCTCCAACATACTTGACCTCTTCCTCACAACTAATCCTTTTGCTTAATCTGTTAATCTTTTCTCTCTGTTGGGCTCCTCCGATCACAACCTTATTACCTTAACCTGTCCTATCACTCTGGTACGGCCTGTGGACTCTCCAGGGAAACGTCGTCTGTGGCATTTTGGAGCCGCGGACTGGGAGGCCCTCAGGCAGTACTTCTTTGATTTTCCCCGGAATGATTATTGCTTCCATGGCCGTGAGCCATCTGAGTGTGCCTTGCGCATTACGGAGGTTATTCTCTCGGGCATGGAAGCATACATTCCTTTCTCATATCCTTTGACTAACACAAGAAAGCCTTGGTTTAATCACGCTTGTTCTAATGCTGTCCGCAACAAGGAGAGGGCCTATAAAAGGTACCGGAGCCAACCCACCCCTGAATTACATCATCTTTACGTTTCTGCCCGGAATCGTGCTAGGTCTGTTCTTCGCTCTACTAAAAATAATTTCATCCATATTAAATGCTCTCAACTCTCCAACTCGAATTCTTCCCGCTCCTTCTGGCACCTTGCCAAAAATCTTTCTAACAACTTTACCTCATCATCCTTCCCTCCTCTTTTCTACTCTGATAGTTCTGTAGCTATTTCTTCTACTGATAAAGCAGATCTCTTAGCACAGACTTTCTCCTCCAATTCCACCTTAGACAATTCCGGTGCTGTTCCTCCATCACTTTCCCCCTCTGACTTCCTCATGGCTGACATTAAAATTTCTTCAGCTGATGTATTTTCTACCATCACTGGCCTTAATACTAACAAGGCATATGGGCCTGATGGGGTCCCTCCTGTTGTTCTCAAGAACTGTGCTTCTGTGCTTACACCCTGCCTTGGCAAACTCTTTCGCCTTTGTCTGTCAACTTGTACCTTTCCTTCTTGCTGGAAGTTTGCTCTCATTCAGCCAGTCCCAAAGAGGGGTGACCACTCCCAACCCTCCAACTATCGTCCAATTGCTTTAACGTCCTGTATTTCAAAAGTTTTCGAGTCAATTCTCAATAGAAAAATTTTAAGGCATCTTTCCTATCACAACCTTCTTTCCGATCGTCAGTACGGGTTCCGTCAGGGACGCTCCACTGGCGATCTTCTCACCTACCTTTCAGACACCTGGTCATCCTCCTTTCGGGACTTTGGCGAAAGCTTTGCCATTGCACTTGATATCTCAAAGGCTTTCGATCGAGTCTGGCATAAATCTTTAATTTCCAAACTGCCCTCCTACGGTTTCTATTCTTCTATCTGTGCCTTCATCGCTAGCTTCCTTTCTGGTCGTTCTATAGCAGCTGTTGTAGACGGCCATCGTTCTTCTAGATCTATCAACAGTGGTGTTCCTCAGGGCTCTGTCCTATCATTAACTCTCTTCCTTTTATTCATCAATGATCTTCTAAGCTGTACATCTAACCCTATCCACTCATACGCTGATGCCTCCACCCATCACCTTTCCATTCGGTTCTCGCAACGTCCATCTCAACAGTTACTTCAACAAACAAGGGATGAGGCTATGGCTCACCTAATGTCTGACTTGGCTCGTATCTCTGACTGGGGTAAAAATAATATGGTTGTTTTTAATGCATCTAAGACTCAGTTCTTACACCTATCAACCCGACAAAATCTTCCACAGGTATACCCACTAATGTTTAATAATATTCAACTTAATCCTGCATCATCCTTGAACATGCTTGGGGTTTCATTTACTCGGGACTTATCTTGGAAAGATCATATTACATCTCTTGTAAAATCTGCTAAGCCGACTCCGCTCTTTCTTTACCCCTGCACAATTGTTGACTCTATACAAGGGTTTTATCCGCCCCTGTGTGGAGTACAACTCTCATGTGTGGGGAGGCTCCCCACATACAGCTCTTCTCAATAGGGTGGAGTCAAAGGCTTTTCGTCTCATTAACTCTCCTCCTCTTACTGACTCCCTTCAACCTCTGTCTCTTCGCCGCACTGTTGCATCTTTATCTCTTTTCTATCGCTACTTTAATGGTCACTGCTCCTCTGAACTGTCTGCTTGCATTCCTCCACCTCTACGACGGGCGTGTAGCACCCGTTTGGCAGCAAACTCTCATCCCTTCTCTGTCCAACTCTCTAATGCAAGAGTTAACCGTTACTCCCAGTCTTTCATTTATGCAACAGGTCAACTCTGGAACTGTCTCCCTTTGTCTGTATTTCCTGCTGCCTATGATCTCCAGTCTTTCAAACGCAGTGTGTCCAGGCATCTCAAAATGATCGGATCTTGAATTTGGCTCTCTATTGTATTTTGTTTTTCTCTTGGAGGGAACTGTTACTGCGGGCTCATGGCCTTTGGTTCCTTCTTCCTCACATAAAAAAAAAAAAAAAGACTACAAGAATCCTTTCCCCTCACCCTCCTCCCCTTACACCCCCTCTGTGAAACCTGAGGGAAGGGTGCAATAGAAATACCGCCGCTGCACTCTCTCTCTCTCTCTGTAAGTTGTGTGTGTGTGTGTGTGTGTGTGTGTGTGTGTGTGTGTGTGTGTGTGTGTGTGTGTGTGTGTGTGTGTGTGTGTGTGTGTGTGTGTGTGTGTGTGTGTGTGTGTGTGTGTGTGTGTGTGTGTGTCTGTCTGTCTGTCTGTCTGTCCGTCCCTCTGTCTGTCTGTCTGTCTGTCTGTCTGTCTGTCTTTTAGCAGCTGATCATTATAGCTCAATTTTTATCCAATGTGAACGAAACTTGGCCAAAAACCAGACAGTAACGTAAATCTATGCGACTGGCTACTCTTCTGTAATTCATTGTTTTTTTTACATCAAGGGAGTGGATGACGAGTGAATGCATTTATGGACCTATTATTCACAGACGCACAGTGACGTTATTCAGTTTGAGAGAGAGAATTTTCTACCTAGAAGCGTCAGATTCAACTTTCATTAACCTTTTTTGTACGAGAAGCCTTTGCAAAATTGAGCAGAATCGTCTTTGGGGATGTCATGAATAAGACAGAGAGATAGACAGATAAACAGATAGATAGACACACTCAGGGAGACAGATATATAGATAGAAAGATGGACAGGCAGACAGACAGACAGATAGATAGACAGGTAGATACATACACAAGGTTTTTACTCTGAAAGGTTAACTTGACTTATGGATTTTCTTCTCGCAATCTCCAGACTACCCGTATTATCGTCAAGGAAGCTCCCTAACACCTTTTCCTAAGCGATTTATTTTGCTGTCAACCCCTGTGCTACATAAATTGATCTAATATCGCCATACTCTGCATAAGTAGCTTACAAAAAGATATTAACCAGCCATATCAGAGAATGAATCGTTGAGAAAGAGGTGCTACGGAGCCTCCTAAAATACGGACCTTACTCTATTTTACCAAAAGAAAATGTTAAAATGTTAAGTCCATACATTTTGAGAGAGAGAGAGAGAGAGAGAGAGAGAGAGAGAGAGAGAGAGAGAGAGAGAGAGAGAGAGAGAGAGAGAGAGAGAGAGTGAGAGAGTTAATGTAGTACTAGAAGACTTAGACATTGACATACCTGCTTTAGAGAGAGCAAGAGAAGGAAGCTAAATGTTTCTTTGAGCTCAGTTACTCTCTCTCATTATCTTTACTTTCGTTATCATCAGCACTGTTATCTTCATCTTACCTGTTACCTTAATCATCATCTTAGTCATCATCTTTATCATCATCATAACCATCATCTTCACTTTCATTATCATCGTCATCGTTGTCTTCGTCATGACTGTTATCTTCATCATCATCATTATCATCGTCGTCGTCATCGTCTTCATTTTAGTCATCATCATCATCATCATCATCATCATTACCGCCAACATCATCAATATATTAATCCTCCTCGTCCTCATCATCATCATTAACATCATCATCATGATCACCTTTACCTTATTCCCATTCTTGTAAATAAGGAAGGAATTATCAATAAATAAGAGAATATATAACAACTTAGAAATAAATAATAAAGGAAGAGATACAATGCGTCTGAGAGAAACATGAATAATAGATAATATCCAAACACGAGAGATTGATAACTGAATATTAATGTAGCTCTCTCTCTCTCTCTCTTTCTCTCTCTCTCTGAAACAGTAGTTAAAAATCATCGTTAAAAAAAAAAGGCAATAATTCACATCTGACTTAGATAATGTAATTGGTTAGTTTTACTCTTCTTCTCTTCAAACGTCTCTCTCTCTCTCTTTCTCTCTCTCTTTTAGATCAGGAGGTGGCAGTAATAATAACAAAGCACACACAGCCAAACACAGTGCCCTGAAGTTGGTCTAAGGTCTTTTTATTCTCGTCGGTAGCTCCCTAACCCATGTTCCTTAGCGATTTGTTTTTAGGATATGGGTGGTTAATATCCTTTTGTATGGCCCGTATTCTTGTCAAGGAAAGCTCCCTATCCCATGTTCCTTAGCGATTTATTTTTTGGATATGGGTGGTTAATATCTTTTTGTATTTTATTTATGCAGAGTATGGCGATATTGTAAGGATTTCTGTAACACAGAATAGGACAGTAAGGTGTAATAAGCAAAATCAATCAATCAGGAAAAGGTGTTATGGAGCTTCATTTACGGATGAGAATACTGACCCAAGAGTTACAGGCCAATATTCTCGCTGGGTAAGGAAGCTCTCAAACACCTTTTCCTAGGCGATTTATTTTGTTTATTACACCTTACTGTCCTCTTCTGTGTTACATAAATCCTTCCAATATATCCATACCCTGCATAAATAAGATACAAAATCATATCAACCACCCATATCCAAAATTAATCGCTAAGGAAGAGGTGCTGGGGAGCCTCCTTAACAGACAAGGATACGGGCCACGGTGATAATAATAAGTCGGTGGTTGACAGGAATCACGGTCCCTCTACGCTGGTGTTGATCTTGCCCTCCCTCTTGTGACTTGCTGCTGATTCGGGGTCATTATTAAACAGGTCTTTAATAAGGATTCCCTGGGCAGTGTTTGTAATTACTGCAGGGGAGAGGAAATGATTACAATTGTTATCAGTGGTGGGGGAGTCCATAGGTAGATAGATAGAATGATAGATAGATAGGCAAATAGATAGGTAGGTAGGTAGATAGATGATACGTGGATAGATAGATAGATGATAGATAGATAGACAGAAATGTAGATAGATTGACAGATAGATATATGGACAGATAAATAGTTGACAGATGGATAGACAGATGGGTAGATAGATACAGTAGATAGATAGATAGATAGACAGATAGATGGATGGATGGATGGATAAATGGATAGATAGATAAATGGATGGATGGATAGATAAAGAGATACGGTAGATAGATAAATGGATGGATAGACCGATTCGACAAACATATAGTCAGTGAAAAGTTTGCAAGACAATATTAAGTTTCTAATCAGTTAATTTTCCTTTCTAAAAACGTCTTATTATTTGCAATGAATATTTATTTTTCTTGACCTTTTCTGATACACATAAACAGATCGGTTGAGAGATAGATAAATAGATAGATGAGAGATATACAGGCAGATAGATAGACAGATGTATAGGTAGGTAAGATAGATACATGACAACTAAACTGATAGATGGATGGATGGATAGGTAGACAGATAGACAGACAGATAAAATAGATAGACTGACACTGATTAATGTACATAGATATACAGATAGATTTTATGGAGGACAGAGAGATGGAGCAGCTTGTTTCCCCCTTGTGTCCGTCCAACCAGAAGTACATTTGGGGACCTGGTTGTAACATCGATGGTTTAGGGTTGTGTTTTAGGGTAATATTGTAACTGCAAATATGTGTTATCTATCTCAGTGACCCTTGTGATGTCTGTAAGCATAAACCTAAGCCTTTTATTTATTTATTTATTTATTTTACATGAAGAATCTCATTTTCTTATTATGAATTGAATGAAACACTTTTTATTTACATCCGCAACATGATAGCGAGGCGGCAGGGTATTGCTGTACTCGACGTCTCTCTCTCTCTCTCTCTCTCTCTCTCTCTCATGCCCCTGTGTCATCAAATTAATCTTTACGGCCCCTCAAAGGGCAATGAAAAAGGCCCTCTATCTGTAACTTCCCTTCCTATAGCCCATTTTATAGACAAACTGATAATACATGTTAGACCCAATGACCAGAAAGTGTCCCTGTGTGTTTGTGGATGTTTTTGCTAATGTAACCATTTATATAACAAAAATTCGCAATCCAACCTAACCTAAACCAGCTAAGCAAAGACTAATCCATTCTAATCTAGCCTATCCTAAGCTAATCCAATCAGACCTAACCAAACCGAATCTAATCTAATCTAACTTTTTTCAATCTAATTTAATCTGACTTCACTTAACTTAATCTACTGTAATCTAACACCTTAATCTAGCTTAATCGGGCTACACCCAATCATAAATTATTTTTAAATTAATCTAATGCAATCTAACCAAATTTAACCTAAGCTGATCTTAGCTGAACCTTTTCTCTTCTAATCTGTTTCAACTTAACATACATAACCCTACCTAGTCTGGACTCTGAGCTGGTTGGTAAAAATGTACACAAGGCACTGTGCACTTTTCCATCTTACTGTAGAACCCAACACACACACACACACACACACACACACACGCACGCACGCACACGCACACGCACACGCACACGCACACGCACACACACACACACACACACACACACACACACACACACACCACCCAGCCACTCGACACTTCCCTCCCAACTCCAACCTTCCTCATTCGAAGCTGCGAACACTTGAACTGAATCTCTTTCGTGTGGAGTTGGCGAGTCGTGGGTTGGAGGAGTGACTCTGGTGTGGCGCAAAGAATCACACTGAGAGCAAGAGTTGAGGCACAAAGGCAGGAAACAGGAGGAGCGTAGTGGAAGCGAGGGAGGGACCATTTGGGATAGAATGGGGAGGATGGATGGAGGGATGGGTTAGGATGGAATGGAATGAATGGATGGAGGGATGGGACAGGACGGAGGGATGAGTTAGGAGGAATGGTGTGAGTGGATGGAGGGATGGGATGGGATGGAGAGATGGGATGGAATGGAATGGAGCGAATGGAAGGAAGGATGAAGTGGGGTGGAATGGGGTGCATGGATGAAGGGATGGGTTGGGATCGAATGGGGTGGATGGATGGAGGAATGAGTTAGGATAGAAAGGGGTTGATAGCATGAGGCATGGGTTGGAATGGAATGGGGTGGATGGATAGATAGAAGTTGCAGATAAATAGGATTTCGGTCGGTGGCTTCGTCTTCGCATGATTTCGGCTTCATAAATTGCATATTTTTTATAACGTATAGTCGGTACATTCTCTTCAGCATTTGCCAAATGAAACATTAATCGTTTTGTCAACTAAATGAAAAGCGTTTTAGATTAAACATACAGCGAGACTTCTAATAAATAATATGTGATGAATGCTAACGGACCACTTGTTTTATGCATTCTATTAACTGTTTTGCAGTATTCTCCTTAGTGAATCATATATAGAAAACTGGTGTAATAAGCAATGATTACAGAATTGAAGAATTTATGTACTCTTCATCACTAATATCTTGGAAGGGATTTTAGAAAATACATGGCCGTGCAGGCCGGGAGCGGCTGACCAAGTTCCTAATTAAATTACCCGGCGATCACTGGCAACCCCTAAGTTTGTGAACGCGCCTATTAAAGGGGCATTTTTCTTACGTGAGGTAATATGCTAACAGAGAAGCACATGTTAGGGCTCATTAAGTACCTGCCGACTAATTGTTGCAGGAGGAATTAATCAATCGTCATCGTCATCATCATCATCGTCGTAGTCGTCGTCATCGTCACCATCATCATGTAAAAGTTCTCCCAATATCGTAATGACAAATTCGAAAGATAAGGTCGGAAAAAGGGATAATTAAATTACATATAAGAAAAATTTCATCATCATCATCATCATCATTAATCATCACCCCTATCATCACCATCACTGTAATCATCATCACCATCATCATCATCATTATCATCATCATCACTGAAACCTGAATCCCAATATTGTCAATAGGTCGGTTTGATGTGTACGTACAGTACGTGCAAGAAAACAGAAAACAATGTCTATAATCAGTCTCTATCTTTTTTCTGCCTATTTATCTATCTATCTATCTATCCTTTACCTGACGCCGCCTTCTGTGATGGGTGGCCTCGACAAATACAGCTCTTTGAAATTACCTCCCGACGCATTGACGACCCCCTTCCCACAACACACCACCCTCCCTCACCTCCTCTCCTACCTCTTCTCTCCACTTTATTCTCTCTCATTCTCCCTCTCCTCAGCCCTATGAAAGCGGATCACAACTTCTTTCCTTCAACTAATTACTACAGAAGTGATCAGTACAGTTAATAACTATCTCTAAATCATTAACTTTGTATAATTTGACAGGACGTTTCTGTAATAAATTAACATCAAAGTTGGGCACTATAATTAGAGTACTGATGTTCTGACCTGACTGATATCTGTACCGTAGAATGGGGCAACTCTGACTGGTTTGAAACACACACACACACACACACACACACACACACACACACACACAGGCGGACAAAAACATTATCGCTCCGCCTTGTAAAGGTGGGCGATAAATATGCTAAAATCTTTTGGACTTTTGATCAGAACTGGTCATTGTGGGTTCAGTAACGGTATGGTAACAAAGATATTGGTATTTGCAGACATTTGTGATTGAAATGATATTAGTTAGTCCCGCAAACGTTGCGGGCAAGCATTAGTATATCAAGTGGGGTTGGTGGAGGATTAGTGCCCCTCCCTGTAAAACAATTAACTCTAAGCCCTTGGCCACCCCGTCTGGGATACATGGCGTCTGGCAATGAATGAATGAATGAATGAATTTATCTTCTTTTTTTGAACTGATTTATGTATATATATAGCCGTTCGAAGTTGCTAGAAAAAAATCGAAAATCGTCCAGCATAGTTGGGTATCAGATTTCTTTCTTTCTTTTCTTTTCTTTTTTTTTTTCTCTTCCAGCGCGGTACGGGTTAACTGACGAGAATACTGGGCCCAAAGCTGATCGAATTTCATGCAACTATGACTTTACGTAACCCAACCAAACATAACCTAACCTAACCTAACCTAATCTGACCTTACCCAAACCACCCTAACGGAACTTAAACTAACCTCACTTGGAAATGGCCCTGTTTCGTTAAGGGAAAATTAGTAGTCAGTTATAGGGATTGCATTCTTGTGAGCTTAGGTTCGGTTAGGTTCGGCTAGGTTTTTGGGTTACATTAATTAAGGTTAGGTTAGATTTAATTAGGTTAGGTTAGGTTAGGATGGGTTGGGTCGCACTGGATTGGCATGGCTTGGGTAGTGTTGGGTTGTTAGGTTTGGTTTGGTTAGGTTGGGTTAGATTGTATTGGGTTAGGTTGGGTTAGGTTGGTTGTGTTGTGTTGTGTTATGTTGGTTGGGTTTGGTTGGTTTGGATTAGGTTAGGTTGGGTTGAGTTGGGTTCGGTTCGGTTAGGTTAGATTAAGTTAGGTTGGGTTGAGTTGGGTTAGGTTTAGGTTAGGTTTGTTCAGGTCAAGTAAATTAAACTAAAGTGGGTAACTATACTCTTTTACCTCTAACTTGGCCTAAAATCACCATCTCTCCATTTTGAACGCTAAGTTAGATCAGTAATTAAACACTAGAATATTACTATGCTAGTCACGAAGTGGCACGTAGAGGATGTTGAGTCGCAGCATCATTATCTGCCACTGACCTACATGAAATAAGCTGAAGTAGGACGAAAATCTGGGCCAGGAAAGGCGAAAATTGTTCACCTAACTAACAAAACTATCACTATTTAAAGTATGGCTTAGTCGTTATTAGGCCCCGTTAGAAATAAAATAGGAACCTACAGTGCAAATTAGACGGTTGGGTAGTCCAAAGGAAGCACTAAAAATGTAATACTGGATCTCGTGTATTCATTAGGCATTGACCTTAAAGCTTCTTTTGTAATTAATCATGTGTGTGTGTGTGTGTGTGTGTGTGTGTGTGTGTGTGTGTGTGTGTGAGAGAGAGAGAGAGAGAAGGGGGGGGGCATGGGCTAGGCGAGTGAGCAAATAGGTAACTTTCTCCAATACCATATAGGCCTCTGTTAAGCCGAAGAAAATCGTCTAAAGGTAGCAAGAACATAGAGGACGTCGGCGTACTGAAGTCATTCATAAAGACGGTTTTTGTCAGTACGAGAGGCTTGTATAGAGATTAACAAAAACTGTCTGAAGCTGGCAACAGCAAACTAAAAAGGACATTATCACAGTAAAGAGATTAATATTTTCCAGTTAATCACCTTAATCACTTGATCGCTCTAATTACCTGAGGATTGTAATTGACGCTCCTGATTAATGAACCTGATATGAGATTCGTCAATTGTTTTTCCAGGTGAGGAGCTATTTTCCCTTTTTTCCCCTTTGTTATTTCAGTTTCGATATTTTTCACAGCATCATTTAAGTGCAAAGGTTACCGCGACGTAAGGCTGCCTGTTTCCCGTAGTCCAGTGACGGAATAAGACAATGCTACGGCTCTCCATTTTTTTGTCGTAACACTTCTTCGTGACTAGCACCATATTCTGTATGTGTTAATCTCTTGTTACAGCTCAGCATTTAAGATGGAGAGATGGAAATTTAAGCCCAAGTTAAAGTGAACTGGGTATGGCTGGTTGGATGAAATACTGTTGGCAGAAGCATATGCCACGAGTATGACATCTCTGCTTTTTTCTTTTTTTTTTTACCTGACACTCAACAGACAGACTTAGAGGAATGACACATGTAAAGGACATGTATCTGTAAAAAAAAAAAAGAAAGCTTTGATAGGTGTATAGGAAACATATATATGTATATATATATATATATATATGTAAATATATATATATATATATATATATATATATATATATTTATATATATATATATATATATATAGATAGATAGATAGATAGGTAGATAGATATAGATATATATATTATATAATTATATATATATATATATATATATATATATATATATATATATATATATATATATATATATATATATATATATATATATATATAAAATGGGTTAAGGGTGAGATGTGTAACCAGAATGCCAGAGACATACCACGGGCTATACTGCTTATGTTTCTCACACTCATAATTTCTCTTCCTTTGCTGATCCTTCCACTGCACATCTTCAGGCAGGAATGATGATTTGTATGAGAATGCTACTGTTGATGGACGATAAATAAGACATTTTTTTTTTTTTCAATAATTGGTCTGTTATTCGTATATAAACAATATAGCTCGACATCATTTAACGAATAGCATATTTTGGAGAATGAGAAGAAATATTATAAGGTAGAGGGTACGTAAATACATTCTGTACTCTACATAGGTAGAGAGAAAGATATAGATAGATAGATAGATTGGTTGGTAGATAGACTGACATACAGAAAGGTTGGTAAGAAGGTAAGAAAACAAATAAGTCGAGAAACGGGCAGCTAGCCTACTCGTACTCTTTGACAGACAGTGATACATAAGCAGAGGGTGAATAGGTATGTAGGTGGGTAGAAAAATGTGGGTTAGTAGATAGATGCGTTAGTAGGTATATCTATCTATCTATCTATCTATTGCCAGACGCCTCAATCCCGTTTGGGGTGGCCACAAACAAATCGCCTCCAAGTCGCCCTGTCCCCCGCCATTTCACTCCCCTGCTCCCAACTCACACCCCCCTCTCTCATATACCTCTCCACCCCATCTCTCCATCTCATCCTCGGCCTCCCCCTCCCTCTTCCCCCCTCCACCTCACTCACATACACTCTCTTTGTCAGTCTTTCACCCTCCATCCTCTCCACATGGCCAAACCACCTCAGTGTGTTCCTCATAACGCTCCCTATCACATCCACATCAACACCACAACGCTCCTTTATATCCTCATTCGTCAGCCTGTCTCTCCATGTGACTCCACAGGCTCCTCTTAAATAGCTCATTTCCACTGCCCTCACTCTTGACTTGTGTCCTTCCAACAACGTCCAAGCTTCACTTCCGTACGTTAGAGTTGGTATCACAATACTGTCATGTAGTAACTTTTTCACTTCCATGCTCACTTCCCTGTTTCTTATCACTGCTTTCAAAGAACCAGCAACCTTTCTTCCCTGCTGTATCCTTTCAAGCACTTCACCCTCCAAACCTCCATCCTTACTCATCACACTACCCAAGTACTTAAACGCACTCACATTTTCCAATTCCAATATATATATATATATATATATATATATATATATATATCTATATATATATATATATCTATATATATATATATATATATATATACAGAGAGAGAGAGAGAGAGAGAGAGAGAGAGAGAGAGAGAGAGAGAGAGAGGAGTGAAAAAGAAATTTAAAAGGGGAGAGCTGTATATATTAGTGAGAAATATGTGCATATGGAGAGGCAGGGAACGAGGTAGCAGGTGTAACAGAGAAATGCATGGAGACAGTTATATGAAATAGATAGCAACAGTGACAGATAGATCATTGATACCGACGACAGATTGCTTGATCGATAGACAGACACATCGAGGTGGTCTACAATCCCAATGGACGCTGGTTCGTGTTCCGCCTTGGGCAGGGAACAGCCTAAATGAATTTCGTCAAATCAGACTTTACTGATTTGCTGGTGTGAGTGTGGCAGGGGCAGTATGTATAGAAGTAAGAGATGCAGAATAGACGCTGATAACACTGACTGAGCCATTCCCATAACAAACGAGTGACAGAGGAGCGTTATATGTCGACCTCGCTGTACAAAACCATCCCTTACACCTTTACTAATAGACATCATTACCAGTAAGCGAGCACAGCGAGCGAAGCGATGTACAGTATACGTTCAGCTGAGGCATGAGCTGCCCGACTCGACCCGGCCCGGCCCGACACGACACGACACGTTCCGACTGCGGTGGTTTTCAGAGGCTAGTAACTTTTCCACTGCTTGAAAAAGAGATGAGATTCTTTCAGCAGGTAGTGGATACATTCAATACATTTTGTTTTAAGCTCATAAGGCCAAAGAAACACCATAGAACCGCAGCTTTTCAGGGGAATGTACCAAGCGCTTCAATTGACACTCTCCACTGTGAAATTTAATTTAAAATTATTTCCTGTTGTAACACAATGTTTCCTTGCACGAATTCTAACAATTAAATATCGGATATTACGCTAATAATAATAAACTTTTCTACTATGTTTAGGGGATGAAATCAGCGAGGCTAATCGCGCCATTTGTGGGTTTTATCATTCGATTAATAGCCAAGCATTTACCGACGAGGTTCGTTGACATGGTAGGTCGGGAACAGAGAACTGAACATTGCGCGTGTGATAAATGCCACGGTGCCTCCCTATATGCACATTCAGAGAGAAAAAGTGAGAAAGTAAATATTTTAGCTCAATTAATCTTTGTTATTGTTCAACTATCTCACCAGAAATGTTGATAATTTACACCAAGCTGAGGTTATGATGATAGGCGTATGTACAAACACTCTCTGGTTCGTTGCCCGCTCACAAAGCGCATTTTACTGGTTAAGCTGAATGTAGTCGTCGAAGGTAAAAAAGATAAATGATTAAAAATCATCAAATAAAAATAGAAGTGAAATTAAATCGTCTGTAGGAAGGAAGTGTCATCACACTGGAGGGGAGACTGGTAGGCTAAAAAAAAAAAAAATGTCGGAGGAACTCGATTCCGGCTGATGACAAGGTATTTTCTTCAACTGATAATCACAACAAGAGCTTGAGAGTGTTGATACCGCCACCATTAACCCTCTATAAAGTCACGTCATCCCTAGAAATGTAACTTTCCAATACAATTTCCTTCAGTTGAGAGTGGGCACGGAAATGTGAAAATGTTGGTAGTTACTGAATACGAGTGGTGCTAAAAATGGTCTCTGCAGCACACCACGAGAGAGAGAGAGAGAGAGAGAGAGAGAGAGAGAGAGAGAGAGAGAGAGAGAGAGAGAGGAAGGTAGGGGAGGAAAATGTCATAAAAGGGAGATGGGAAGGGGAAGGGAAGAAAGAGTGAGGGAGAGAGGGGAGGGAAGGGTATGGAGGCAATCACAGAGAGAGAGAGAGAGAGAGAGAGAGAGAGAGAGGTCATCAGAGTGAAGGTCTCTCTCTCTTTCTCTCTCTCTCTCTCGTGCCTGCTTTCTGACGATGGTATTCTGTAATCTAGAGACCATATACTGAGTGGTACTGTATAACCAAATAACGCCTGGTTTTCTAGTGGGTCAAGGCTCCTCAACCCGACAGGACCCGTAATGGCTTAAATCCGAGAAAGGTTGGGTAAATGCTACTCATGGCCGAGCGAGGCTGGTCACCCTTGCCTCAACTGTCGAGAATAACTAATTTAGCGTTGTCATAAGCCTGTTCTCTCCTGGTGAGGGGAAAAAATATATGATCAGAAATTACCATTGAGAAATATTGATTTTAAAAACGACTATTATACCATTAAAGTATATTCCTTAGACGAAAAAATCCAAAACAAGTTAGAATTATAAGATATATATATATATATATATATATATATATATATATATATATATATATATATATATATATATATATATATATATATATATATATAGCATTTTTCCTGTTTTTTAATCTATTTTTTTTTTTACACTTATGAATTACTTGAGGTCTACCTTGTTCATCGGAAAAAGGAAAAATATGTGTATCGAAAATTTCAATAATTCAGTGAGTGGACAGTGAACTGAAAAAGATTGAAACCCACTGCTATAGAGAAAAGAGGCTTGTGGCAGCTGAGAGAGAGAGAGAGAGAGAGAGAGAGAGAGAGAGAGAGAGAGAGAGAGAGAGAGAGAGAGAGAGAGAGAGAGAGATGTAAAGATGAGAGTCGTAGGAATTTTTACAGAGGGGTCCATTAAGAGAATTGATGTTGCGTGTGTATGTGTGTGTGTGTGTGTGTGTGTGTGTGTGTGTGTGTGTGTGTGTGTGTGTGTGTGTGTGAGAGAGAGAGAGAGAGAGAGAGAGAGAGAGAGAGAGAGAGAGAGAGAGAGAGTAAAATGTAACAGAAAGACGACAGAGAACCAAGAAGAAAAATAAGATACAGAGAGAGAGAGAGAGAGAGAGAGAGAGAGAGAGAGAGAGAGAGAGAATATCGCTGGCAAAAGGGAGGGAGAGGGAGGGGAAAAGAGGAGGGAACAGAGTGGTGAATGGAAGAGGAATGAGAGAAGAAAAGAATGGAAGGAACGTAAGAAAATAAAAATAAAGGAGGGGTGAACTGAAGAGAGGACAGGAAAGAGGAGAATAAAAGTAAGCTATATTGAGAGAGAGAGAGAGAGAGAGAGAGAGAGAGAGAGAGAGAGAGAGAGAGAGAGAGAGAGAGAGAGAGAGAGAGAGAGAGAGATGGGTGGAAAAAGGGAATGAGATTTGGGTGCTGACGTGAAATAGAGAAGAAACTGATGGAGAAAATGAAACATGTAGAGAGAGGGAAAAAGAGGGCGTTTGAAAATAGTGGACGAAAAGATAAAACAAGAAACAGTGCCAAGGCACAGCAAACCCGTCCCCGGCAGTCATTTTAGTGCTGACGTAAGAGCACAACAACGGAGGCCCTCAGATACAGAGGGACGCATACACCGATTAAAAAAAAAAAAAAAAAAAAAAAAAGGAGAAAGTCAACTTTAAAGTTTTGTACTTGTAAAAAAAAAAAAAATGCCAATACGGATAGAAAGTTCCAGTTTGTTTCATTTGAAAGCTGTGGCCCTCAGAATTTTACTGTGTTTCATGAGGTTCGGGATAAATATGCAACGATCAGCACATGTACAACACCCCCTTCCCCATTGTTTTTTTGTTCGTCAGGTAGTCCGTCGTGGTTTTGTTCACTGTAAAGCAACAAAACTGCAAATATTTTCTTAGCTCAATAGTAATTTTAAAAAAACTAGACGCATGGTACACGTTGAACTGTAAAATCCACCTGTTACTATTTACAAAACTAAAACATAGCGCTCTGTTAGATGTGTACATGAGTGTGGCTAGATCGGACACAATGTGCCTATACCACAAGCATTCTCTCTCTCTCTCTCTCTCTCTCTCTCTCTCTCTCTCTCTCTCTCTCCAAATAGACTGCTTTTTAACCCATAATCTGTAGCAATGATAACATAGTGGTACAAGTATGAACCACTGATGTTTATGACAATACACAAGATAAACTTAGATAAAACAGTGATTGTTTGTTCACGATGATAGTGGGAAGTTTTCAATTTCAATGAGAACAGGATGGTAAGGATGTTGCTGGTGATGTCTGTTTGGCAAAGTTGCAGATTTATTATTATTACTTTCTTAATGATTATTATTATCACTGCATCATTCTGAGAAAAATTATTAATGATTCACAACGAAGACATACTAACAACACCTTTACCATAAATCATAACACTCACCCACACATCTGTACATCCACCTAAGTACTTGGCAGTTAAGAGGTTGTCCCTTGGCATTACTCATGCTTCTGAAGGTGGTCATCATTATCCACCTCCTCCTCTGATGCCTGGGGTTGACTGTAGAGTTCTACTTGTTGCATGGCAGCCCATTTTTCCTTTGAGACCCCTGGTTTCCAGTAGTAGCACAAATGTAACTTTTGCCGGCATCACGAGCAGCTTTGGCCTTCATTCGTTTCCACTCACTCTTCCTCACTACTCTTTAAGGCTGCGGCCACACTTGCTCCAAACATGTGATAAGCAAGAGGAAACGATGCTCAGGGGTCTCTCCGACGTTCAGACACGGGCATTGAAGCAGCTCTAACTCGGTGCTTCTTTTCTTCTCGTCAGTCACATGTTTCGAGCAAGTGTAGCAGCACCCTTACGCCCCCTAAGTGGCACTTCCACATGACCACTTTCTTCCTCATGACCACTAGATACTGTAGAATCACTGTTGTCAGCCTTAATGGGAAGGAAGCACTTTTACAGGTGCAAAATGATGAAAATTGTGGGCGAAACACAACGTGCGTCCAGCCGGCACAAAAATGAAAACAAACTGCTGCAGCTCCTGAGAGCGAAACAGTGGATAATCATTGGCCGAGACGGGAGGTGTGTCAGCGTTCTGATTGGCTCATTATCGCCGGGGCACCTGTATCTGCAGCCAACCTACCCTAATCAGTCGAGCTGCGACGCAGTAAAGTGGAAAATACGCAGACCTTTAGGGGACTGTCTACCATTGTTCTGATGCATTTAGACACACATGCTCTTCTGGGAAAGATAGTGCTATGCCTGAGGAACCTCTTGCTACCCATAACTCCAATACTGCTCAAGGTGACGTATGCGTCCCTTTGCATCTGAGGACCTTTGACAGTCAAAGATGTCACATCAAACTTGGAGAAAATCAGGTGAAAATTGACGATTTAGTCCCATTTTTAATCATAGGTCCGACCCACATGACAATTCCCCCCTACTGCTAATTGGGGGGTGACCCCTCTGAAGTAATGAGGTATGTTCTAAGATGCAGATTTGAAAGATGCACCTTTAGGTTTTGATTCATGTTTATATGACGAATTTGAATAGATTTATGGCGACTTTTTTTATATATACATTTTTAGGCTTACAGCCTGGAACTTGGCCCAATTTGGCCCAAAATTTAATCAGGTGATCAGAAGGTCATAGCCCACCATCTCCATAATATTAGTCAAAATCGCATCAGTAGCTTTCGCGTGAAGTTGTTAACAGACAGACAGACAGACAAACAGACAAATCGAGTGAAAACAATATCCGTCCCCAAGTCCCTCCGGAGCGGGGAAGGGTAAAAAAGAGGTTAAATGTAGTGGTAGGAGAGCCAATTGGAAGTTAGAGAGAGAGAGAGAGAGAGAGAGAGAGAGAGAGAGAGAGACAGAGAGAGAGAGAGATAAAGGTGGTAGAAGTAAAGAAGGGTAGGGAAAGGGAGGAAGTCATAAAAGAGGAGGAGGGGAAGGGAAAGGGAGAGGGGGATGGCAGTCAGCTAGGGGAGTACTTGAGAGAGAGAGAGAGAGAGAGAGAGAGAGAGAGAGAGAGAGAGAGAGAGAGAGAGAGAGAGAGAGAGAGAGAGAGAGAGAGAGAGAGAGAGAGAGAGAAAGTATTCATATGTAACCATGTCTGTATGTATGTTTTTCTGTTTGCATGTCCATGGGTATGTACATGTGTGCTTGCTTTTCATTAAGTATATGTTAGTGTGTATGTGTTTTTATGTATTTGTGGATTTATATGTGTGTACGTATATATCAATGTTTAATCATGTGTGTGTGTGTGTGTGTGTGTGTGTGTGTGTGTGTGTGTGTGTGTGTGTGTGTGTGTGTGCGCGCCGTGTGACATTAATAAGTGGAAGTAGGGGAAACAAATCTTGTAGAGTGGGAGAAAGAATAATAACAGCAATGGTAACAGACGGGCAGACAGATACACAGGTGGACAGATGGAGACAGACAGCCACACAGACAGACAGAGAACCACACAGAGCGACAAACAGACAGGATGAGACGTAAAGACAGGTACGGTAGATATAAACAGACAGGTAGATACGTACATACACAGACAGTCGAAAGAGAAAACAGACATGTAGAGACAGATGTGTGGACTGATGGCCAGAGATATTTGGAAAGTTAAAAGAGTTATACAGACAGATGCCTAGATAAAAAAGGGATAGATAGACTGACATGCCGATAGATAGATATGGAGAGAGAAGTATACAAACCTATGAACAAACAGATAAAAAAAAGTTCAGCGGATACACATACATGACCCTAGTACATACATACATACATACTAGTGACATACATGCATTCACACATATAATTTCTGCCTACATACAGGTACAATTATGCATGTACACAATCATACTTCGAATGTATATAATTTACTTATTTATACTAACACTCATATCAATGGATTAAATTCAGTAAAAAAAAAAAGAAGAAGAGACGGTGACAGGAAGAAAGTGAGAGGAAAAATAGGATTCAAAAATTACATACAGAAGAGGAACGAATGAAAGGGAAGAAAATGGGACGAGTAGATGGAAATGTAGATGAAAAATATGGAAGTTAGGAGAAAATAGTAACGGCACTAAATGGAGAGAGAGAGAGAGAGAGAGAGAGAGAGAGAGAGAGAGAGAGAGAGAGAGAGAGAGAGAGAGAGAGAGAGAGAGAGAGAGAGAGAGACAGACAGACAGACAGACAGAGACAGAGACAGAGACGAGCAAAAACTTGTAGGCAAAAATGACAGAAGCCGGATGCATATTATTAAGGCTTATACCTTAAGCCCTAATAACATAATGGAGTTTTCCCCAGAGATATATTTTCTGATTTAGCCATTCTTTATGTATACCAGCTAGAGAGAGAGAGAGAGAGAGAGAGAGAGAGAGAGAGAGAAAGAGAAAGAGAGAGAGAGAGAGAGAGAGAGAGAGAGAGAGAGAGAGAGAGAGAGAGAGAGAGAGAGAGAGAGAGAGAGAGAGAGAGAGCAACTGTACTATAATTTTTTTACCTTTGCCTGGGTTTTGTGAGGGACGCCTTCAAGCGATGGCACTGATGCATGCTGGGCGGTGATGCCTGGGTATATAAACGTCCCTCAGTCCCCTCCCAGTACATCCACAAGGAGGATAGTGGACTGAGTAAGGGAAATTTTAGCCTGTAGTCCACTGGGTTCACATTTCAGACGGACCTGGGGCTAAAACTTCTACTTTTTTACTTTTTCCAGAATTTCGCCATTTTGCAGCTTAGTTCACGAAGCCCAGTGACAGAATAAACCAATACTGTGGCTCTACATCCTCTACATAGCACTTCTTCGTGATTAGCATCATAATCTGGTGTTAATCTTTTGTTGGAACCCAGCATCTGAGATGAAGAGAATGCAAACTTAGGCCACGTTAGAGTAAAATGGGTAGTAGACAGGTATGGTGGTGTGTGATGGGGCAGTGTGTGGTGTGACACTGTGTGGTGTGGCAGTGTGTAGTAGTTCGGTAATGTGTGATGTGTCAGTGTGTATGGTGTGGTGGTGTAGCAGTGTGTGATGTGGCAGTATGCGATGTGGCAGTGTGTGGTGTGGCAGTGTATTGTGACAGTGTGTGGTGTGGCAGTGTGTGCTGTGGCAGTGTGCGGTGAGGTAGTGTGTGTTGTGACTGTGCGGGGAGGCAGTGTGTGGTGTGATGCCGTGGGGTGTGGCAGTGTGTAGTTGGGTAGTGTGAGGCGTAGTAGTTTGACGTGTGGTAGTGTGAGGTGTGGCAGTGTGTGACTTGGTAGTCTGTGATGTGTGTGTGGTGTGACAGTATGAGGTACGAGTATGGTAGTGTGTGTTGTGGTAGTGTGTGGTGTGGTAGTGTGCTGTATGTGAGGCTTCGTAGAGCGCAATAATAAATAGGAGATTGTAAAATGGGAAAATGGAGAATAAAAATAGAAGTAAAAATATTCAGTGGAAAGAGAATAAAAAAATTGAATAAAAGAATAAGAGGATTTTCACGATTTGGAGGCTGAATGAATGAGTGCATTTTTTCTTTTTTTTCTGATGACCGTTTGCCCTTGTTCTGTGTTTCCATTTTTCATATATACATTTTTCGTGGATCGTACTTGGTGTTTATTATATTGAGATACGTTAGTCTTCCTCTGTGGCACAAACTAAAAAAGAAAATGGGGGATTACCAGAATGGGACTTAAAATTTTTAATCGGAGTGAAGGGATTAATCGCTCATATATAATCCTAGTGAAAAATCGTTTATTTATCAGGTTTTGGTTTTACTGTTTTTGTCACTGTAACGCATAGAAAAATATATATTCATTATTACGAATACAAACGTTCATCATCATCATCATAGCCATTTTCAACATCTTTATCCTCCTCCTCCTTTTACTCCTCCTCTTCCTTCTCCTCCTTCTCCTCCTCCTCCTCCTCCTTCTCCTCCTCCTCCTCATCATCATCATTACGCAGTCCTTCTTCGTGTGTCAAGGAGAAGGACTGCTGGAACTCAGGGAATGTGCTTGCAGATATTTTCTCATAGTCAAAGTATAAGAAAACCTAGAGGGGTACTCAGTGGAGCGCATTTCTCCGACAAGGGCAACGTAATTTCTAAACCACTCTTCATAATGGGTTAGGGCTTCTCATCACTAATTAGGGTTTTGCAAAAAGTGTTTTCCGGATCCAGAATCTGTAATAAGATCCGATTCGGTCCAAAAAGTTAATCGATTGTTCCCTGGGACATGTGCTATCTACCCACCAAATTTGGTCCAGATCTCTCTTCTAGTTTTTGAGTAAAATTGCTAACAGACAAACAAACAAACAGGAGTGAAAACATACTCTCCTTATAGGCGAGAAAAAAATGAGAAATAAGTGATGCAAGAACAGCCTCCTAAGATGAGAAAAATATGAGACGGTAAACAAGAAATGTGAAGAGAAAGTATGACTCTCTGTCTCTCTCTCTCTGGAATCTAAATATTTCTGATACATATAGAGAAAGAGAGGGAGTAAAATAATGTATTACGTCTGCTGTCTCCTGTCTGTCTTTCTTTATATAGTAAAAACAATGATGTAGAAAAAAGAAAGCTTCATATTTAGGTGGAAGTTGGATTAATGATGATGATGATGATGATGATGATGATTGTAATGATAATGGTGATGATAATGATGACTGTGGTAATGATGAAAACAGTTTGATTATATTGATGATGATGATGATGATGATCCTTATGATGATGATGATGATGATCCTTATGATGATGATAATGATGATGATGAATGTGGTAATGATGAAAACAGTTTGATGATATTGATGATGATGATGATGATGATGATGATCCTTATGATGATGATAATGATGATGATGAATGTGGTAATGATGAAAACAGTTTGATGATATTGATGATGATGATGATGATGATGATGATCCTTATGATGATGATAATGATGATGATGAATGTGGTAATGATGAAAACAGTTTGATGATATTGATGATGATGATGATGATGCTAATGATGATGACAAATAAAAAAAAAGTTTGTCTCCATCTAACCCTCAACCGTCTGACACCGCATCCTGTGAGGGAGGGTAGCCTCGACATCAAACAGGACTTCCAGGGGCTGACATCCCTACTCAGTGACGTTCCCTCTTCCCACGAAACGCGCCTCGTTCTCGGTTTTCCTCTCCTTCTCCTTCCCATTATACACAAAACTACGCTTCAATTATATGAGAATTCCAGGCTCTTCTGTCCCTACTCAGGAACAACTTATGGTCAACAGATGTAAAAACTCCCGGTGCCTTGATACTACAGTGCCATAGTCAATCAATCAATCAATCAATTAAACAGTCCTTTAACTCGTAGTACAACTATAGAGATAATAATTAATCTAGAACCTTAAAAGGATTGTACAATAATTAATGGATTTAATATATAACATGTTGACATAATACATACACACCCACCCACCCACCCACACATTTTTGTCATTAATACCCAAATCGGTTATTGCTGCTCATTTCTCTGCACTCATGATATTCGTGTTTTAACAATACCATCTTTACATTCTAAAATTTCTATATCATTTCTGGCCCAGGAGTTTTCTTTTATACTCCTCGTTGCGTGTCCTGATCTGAGCTGTGGTGTACCCGTCTTCAGGTGGGGGTTTGGTGACGTTAAAATCCTGCTGATAAATCTCCCTGGAATTACAGAGATTTGATGCTTCAATAAACTTACTAGTAGTCCAAGGTGAAGCTCTTCCAATCCTGTAGTCCACCATCCTCCTTTCAGGGATAGGGAGGCTGTGAACTATATAAACGGGAGAATTATAACCAGCAATAGGGAAGCGGGGTAGAAGCGTTTTATTATCCCAATTAACGGCATTCTTCATCTTAGTGTACTTATTTCTTCCATTGAGAGATAGATAGATAGATAGATAGATAGATAGAGAGAGAGAGAGAGAGAGAGAGAGAGAGGAAAAATATAATCACCATAGGACTCTTTCATCCTTCTGTCTCGTCAGCAGAGTTTCCAGGCGTTTCTATCCCTACTCAGTAACGACCCATTTTTCCGTAATATTAAAGATCAAGTAAAATGGTGGGGTCGGTGGTGCAGTGGTAACATAACAAGCTTGCAACAGGAAGACTTCGATTTCGATTCTTGGACCGGCCAGACTGTTGGGCAAATTTGTTTCCCACTTGTCCTTGTTTTTTTCAGGGTCTCAGTAGAGGTTAAAAAAAAAAAAAAAAAAGGTAAAAGGTCTGCAGACGACATAAGACGCTTCGCTGCAGTTCTCATTTTCCTAACTTAAGCCCTTGAGCCTGTGGAGGGTTAACTTATTTATTCACTGTCACCGGTTACAAGGCTACTGCATCGTCCAGCTTACCACAGTTACCTCCCATAGGTGTTACTCGAGGGCCCGTCTTCTCGTCGCTCAAAGGAGGCTCCCTTGCACCTATTCCTTTGCGATTTATTTTTGGATACGGCCACTTAATATAATTTTGTAGGTTGTTTATGAAGAGAATAGAAATATTATAATGATTTAAGTAGCACAGCAGGGAATAAGAGCATATAATAAGCAAAATAAATCTCCTCTGGAAAGGTGTTAGGGAGCTTCCTTCACTGATGAGAATATGGGTTTAGGGTGTATTCTAGGTGACAATTAGAGCTTAGAAAACAATATTTGCTTTAATGTGTAGTAGATATGCATGAATCCAAAGCTTTCTTCTTCTTCAACAGATTCATGCTCTTACTCTCCTTACTCAGTAACCACCTTCTGACATGCCATTCTGAAAACTCTTGTCCGTCCATCGCATCACCAGCTGTCGTCCAAACACAATTCTCTAGAAAGCCTTTGGTAGCCATTTCGTGTACTGGCTACCAAGGCTGAGAGAGAGAGAGAGAGAGAGAGAGAGAGAGAGAGAGAGAGAGAGAGAGTTGCATACCGGAAGATACACAGACAGACTGTTTCATAATTACATATTAAACGCAGATCTTACGCTCTTGTCCAAGTTGTCGGGCCATCATACAATTAAACTTGCTCTCTAATTATAAAACTCAAGAACAAAGAGAGGGAGACAGACAGACAAACAGACAGATTGACAGAGATAGTGCGGCCCTATTAAAAACATCTGAATTGTGAAACTGAAGCACTGGATGTGAACACACACACACACACACACACACACACACACACACACACACACACACACACACACACACACACACACACACGGTTAAATACATACACGTGACACATTAAACTCCCTGGTATTACTGTTATCCTGCCTGACTCTCAATAGACACACCGGTGCATCATTAGAAAGAAGAGGAAGGAAGTACATGTAAACCCTCTAATTTGTATCAGTCATTTATGGAATATCTGTGATCATTAGATGTGTTTGATTCACATGCTAGGTTAGGGAAGCAAAACACAGCTTATCTTATCTATCCGTCTATCTATCTATCTATCTATCTATCTTTCTGTATCTATTAATTTCCCTCTCTGTCTGTCTATCTGTCTATCTATCTGTCAAATGCAAACGCCTTAGTCCCTTGAGGGGTGGCCACAAAAAATCGCCTTCACTTAGCTCTGTCCTCTGCTACTTGATTGTCCTCCCTCCAACTGACACCCCCTCCCTCATACATCTCTCCATTCCTTCCCACCAACTCATTCTTGATCTTCCCCTCCTCCTATCCCTCTCTATCTCACTCATATACACTCTTCTAGTCAGTCTCTCATTCTCCATCCACTTCACATGGCTAAACCATCTCAAAGTATTTCTCGGCACTTTCAGTCACAGCCACATAGAGAGAGAGAGATAGATAGATAGATAGAGAGAGAGAGAGAGAGAGAGAGAGAGAGAGAGAGAGAGAGAGAGAGAGAGAGAGATGGTTGTGTGTTGTGTTTCCTGGTGTTTGTGTGTGTACACAACTACAAAAGTCCAAGTTACTAGTATGTTAGTATAAAAAATAGATTCTTGGTGGTGTGGTCGGTAGAGGTCTCGTAGGCTAACCAAACGACGGTGTAAGCCCAGGAGGAGCCGGAAGATCCACTGCCATATAAAAAAAGAAAGAAAAATACCAAGAATGTAAGATGACCTCATTCGTCTTTGCTGATCTGGGGTAGGATTCTTGAGCATGTTTACAATCGATTGCCTGTCGTAACTTAGATATGTTTCTACAGGATGGACTAGACAAGGAGGATTGTGCACTCTTCTCCCTGATCATCCTGCAGTACACAGTTATAACCAGCATTAATTTCATCATGTAACTAGGATTTATTTATGATTCAAGGACAGGAAACAGAGGAACATTCGACACCCCCCTTGACTCTCCTGCAATTCAAAACCCGAGTTACGACGGGGAAATGATCGTGTTTGTGTATTTTCCTGGACTACGGGCTCTCTACGCTGCTGAAAGTGGCTGTTATTTTTATATTACTAATTCCGTAACCTTAAAACACATAAAAATCAACGAGACACAATGTACTTTCTATGGTACAATGGAGTGCCGTAGGATTAGTGTAATCGGCGGGGGCTTTTAACAGTGGTATTAAACTATGTCATTTTTTTTTGCCCTGAGAGAGAGAGGGAGTGTGTGTGTGTGTGTGTGTGTGTGTGTGCGTCTGTCTGTCTGTCTGTCTGTCTGTCTGTCTGTCTGTATGTCGAGAGAGAGAGAGAGAGAGAGAGAGAGAGAGAGAGAGAGAGAGAGAGAGAGAGAGAGAGACAGAGACAGAGAGAGAGAGAGATCCAGTGTATAGGTAGAAAAATCAATAGGTTAAGCTGGGTCGACCACTTTAGATAATGAAAGATGAACACTAATGGACTCACAGATACATACGCTGATAAACACTACTACACTACTACTACTACTACTATTACTACTACTATTATTGTACTACCATTATTGTCTCTATTATCATCACCATTACTATTACTATTGCCACTACTGCCACCACTCTTACAGTTACTACCCCCACCACTGCCACCATCCAAACCATCACCACCACCACCACCACCATCACCACCACTACAACTACTGTTACTACTAATCATTACTGTAGTAGAAGAAGAAGAAAAAAAAAAGTGCTCATTCTATTAACAACTCACTATTAACATTACTACAGTACTATTGTCAGCCCTAATATACCACTAATGCATCTACTAAAGTACTACCTTTGCCACCACCACCACCACCACCACCACCACCACTGCTACTATTACTACTACTACTACTACTGCTACAGACGTTACTCAGTGTCCTTATACATGCTAATGAAGTGAAGCAGTATATCTACCCTAAACACTACGGTCAACAATGGCATCCCTTCATTGGTTGAGGCTGAAACTAAAGGATTGTTTTTCATCTTGTGGTTCAGTGGCCAGTATTCTCATCAGTTGTGGAAGCTCTCTAACAACTATTCCTGCATATTACACCTTACTGTCCTATTCTTTGTTATATTACTCTTTCAAACTCGTCATTCTCTGCATAAATAACGTACAGAGGGATATCGACCACTTATATCCAAAAATAAATCGCTAAGGAAGAGGTGTTAGGGAGCTTCCTTTACCGACGAAAATACGGCCCAATATCTCTTATACCGTAATCTTACTGTCAACAGAAGGTTTTATGAATTACGTCCTCAGGTTGAAGCGGTTGTGATTGGCGAAAGAGAAAACTAGAAAGCATTTAGTGACAGCATACCTCCACCAATGCCATTGCAACAAGGTTACTTTTACCCCAAGCAGAGATATGAGCCAAGTCCGACATTAAGTGTGCCATAGCCTCATCCCTTGTTTGTTGATATAACTGCTCAGATGGACGCTGCGGGAGCCGAATGGAAAGGTGAAGGATGGAGTCATCAGCATACAAGTGAACTGGGTGAGATGTAGGTTACAGCTTAGAACGTTATTGATGAATAAAAGGAAGAGAGTTGGTGACAGGACAGAGCCCTGAGGAACACTACTGTTCATACCTCTAGGAGAAGAACAGTGGCCATCTACAACAGCAGCTACAGAACAACCAGGAGGGAAGCTGGAGATGAAGGCACAGATAGTAGGATAGAATCCTTATAAGGACGGTATGGACCTAATATAATCTCTCTCTCTCTCTTTCTCTCAATCCCGTCGTGATATTGCTTATTGCCAGGGTTAATTTCCCCGGTGGTACTTTCATGTCTGCTATACTTTTGTTTGGGTTCACTCGAGACCTATTCTCCTTTATATATAACAAACCAAACCATACGAGAGAGAGAGAGAGAGAGAGAGAGAGAGAGAGAGAGAGAGAGAGAGAGAGAGAGAGAGAGAGAGAGAGAGAGAGAGAGAGAGAGAGAGAGAGAGAGAGAGAGAGAAGGGGGGGGGAGTTAGAACAAAACCTTTATAATAAAAATGGGGTGTGAGCTTTTATAAGAGTGAAGCGTCCGTACGTGATTGGCAGTCTTGTTCCAATTATGTTTTTACGCAGGGAAGCCCACAATTTTAGTGAACTGCTACGCTCACCAACCACCTCACTTTTCATTAACTAAACCGATTGTGTTCTTCGTACCACTTCCAAAGCTTGAAAGAATAAATAAAAAAAACTTCGTAAATAAATAAATAGGAATATAATCATTTATTTTTGGATATGGTTGGTTAATATCCTTCTGTACGTTATTTGTGCAGTGTATCGCGGTGATGGAAAGATTTCTATATAACACAGAATTGGACGGTAAGGTGTAATAAGCAAAATAAATCGCTTAGGAAAAGGTGTTAGGCAAGGCTGCTTCAACTCCTTCCAGATCAGTCTCTCCTACCAAGTTAATCCCGTCCCTGAGGAATAAACCATACCTCGAGAGACTCAGAGAATTAAACCTATTCTCTCTTAGAAAACGGAGACTCAGGGGACAACTGATTGAATGTTTTAAGATGCTAAAAGGCTTCAGTAATACTGATTCAAACAAGCTATTCACAGTAATTTACGAGACTGTAACTCGAGGAAATGGTATGAAGTTGCAAGCAAGGAGGGCTAATCTTGATACAACCAAAAACTTCTTCACTTACTCTGTTGTAAGCGAATGGAATAAACTCCCTGGGAATGTGATTGAAAGTGGTACCATAAATATGTTTAAAAAGAGACTGGACATGTATCTCAACGCAATTGGTATCGTTTAGTTAGGATGGAGCAATTATTGCATATTCGCGTCTGCATTCATGTGTCTATTAGACACAGACAGTATTATAGAATATAAATAATAGATAAACATTCTATTCATCTTTTGATTAAAAAAAAAAAAAATGCATGCATAGAGTATGTGGCTGTATGCCCAAATTTTCCTTTTCCATATTATTCTACTTTCTGCCGATCCTATAAAATTCCTTCAGGTTTTTCATTCCTGCAAGGTATTACTTCCTCTCTTGTTTCCTGTACGGCAAATGCCGGAGGGTCTGGAGGGTGAGGGAGAGAGCCTTCTGCTGTGCTATCCTTTTCTCCTGCTCCTATGCACTATATTAGGATTAAGGCCGGACCACCTCGTAGGGACCGTAAGGTCTGTGTGGTCTGTGTATCTATGTAACTCTATGTAACTCCTCAGCTGTATATAATTGTTTGGAGACATTAGGAATAATGTATAAATCACTTCAGCTCCGTCGTGTGAAGGAGTTTGGATCTAAATACGAAGTGAATGAGTTATGATGAGTAGCAGTAGTAGTAGTAGCAGCAGCAGCAGCAATAGTAGTAGTAGTTGTTGTTGTTGTTCTAGCCTCAGGTTCATCTGAATGTGAAACCAGTGGACTGCAGGTTGAAATCGCCCTTCTCTTCCAGTCCACGATCCTCCTTTCGGGGGATGTGGAGTGGGACTTGAGGAATGCTTGTATCAACGGGCAGCTCCACCGTCCGGCTTATATCGGTGCCACCTCGTGAAGGCGTTCCTCTCCCGCACCGTGCATAATAAGTAGATTCCTGCCTATTAGCTCTATACGGGAACTCTGACCTTCGTACTTTTTTTTTTTTTTTTTTTTTGTAGCTGTTTTTACTTTAGAATTTTAAGATTAGAAACGGATTCCATTTCGCTACCAATGCTTTGTTTTTAGATAATTAAATTCGCCTCATGCAACATAAATAGTGAATAAATAAATAAATAAATAACCAAAAACTGCTTCCTCAGGCTGAAAAGATCCGTGAATTTAAAATAACACGAGATATACACAAAAATACGAAACAAATTATTACTGTCAGTATAAACAAACTTTTTATATTCAAAATTTTGCCTTGCTATTTCGTCTACATATCTTTATGGTCTGTTTCGTTTGCCTCTTTTCCCAGTCCATTCATATATGGTTTTTCACTCAAAATTTTTTTCTTCCATCTCGATGCTCATATTTCCCTAATCCTTTCTCTCTGATAACGATTATTTTTTTTGTTTTAATCTTTGTTATTAATGCTTTTTACGTTTTAATCTTCTTTTATTTTCGAACGATTTCATTTAGCTGTTGGGAGAATTTTTTGTTTTTCTTGTATATGACAGAGTTATTGCCTTATTTGACCTCTTCATTGCTAGAAAATCCCCTCCTTAAGATGAATAAAATCCTCCAGTTGTGGTAATAATCAGTGAAATGCGTCATCTAATCCTTTCACTTCACTAT